>NC_053024.1:98406602-98460716 GCF_003073215.2 Triticum urartu
CCCTCTTTGCCCCCAACATTCTTCCCCAGAGCCCCTCCCCTTCCCCTCCCCGACCCCCAACCACGGCAAGCCACCGAATCTAGTCCTCCACCGCAGCGGTGGACCTCACACCTCGCCGGATCTACCTTCCGCACCTTGGAACCCCCAACTGCCAACTCACCACTTCACGGAGCCGCTTCAGCGACTGGCTTGTCCACCGCTCCAGATCTCCTTGACCGCCATCATGGTCCACCGCACCGGATCTGCTTAACCGGCGCCCTCGTCCACCACAGCGTAGGCCCTTCACTAACTCCCTCGTCCGCCCCTTCGCTGGCCCTTCATACAAGCCCTCGTCCGCCGCAACAGATCCGCCTGACCGAAAGCACTGTACAACGCGCCCGCCGAAGCCTTCGTCCACTGCACCGGACCCGCTCCACGGACGCCATATTCAACTCCACCGGCCCTGCTTTACCAACGCCGTAGCCTCATCAGGTTATTTCGATTTGTACTCCTTTGGTTTTTCTCTTTATTGTGCAACTGTTCACTTACCACAGATGAGCTTTCTTGTATGTCGACACGCGCCGCAACCGTAGCACCGGAGCCGCTTCAGCGACGGCGACAGCCGACCCAAAATCAACCGCAACACGAGCACCATCGACGATCCTTAGCTATCAAGTATGGCAACGATACCCATACGCCACCGAGAATCAGGTACTATTATCCAACGGCCGGCGCCTACGTTCACTTTCCTAGCATAAGCACCGCACCTTTGAATTTCTTCAAGGCATCATTCAGTTTTTCATGAGACGCGTTATTCTGCTTGCACCTGTAGGGCCATACTTCTGGAAGTGAACATGTTACATGTGCTAAATTACATACCAGTGCACATATAGTTAACATGCTTTAGTTTTGTTCTGATGCCACCTATTGGTTCCATCAGACTGCTTAATGTTCTCTATGCTTAATTACACATCAGCAAACTAGCATGTGGTTCCGCTGCTTTTTGTTCATTTTACCCTACATTTTCTGATGCTAGCTATTACATCACTGCTCCGAGCCTCTGTTCATTACTTGTTTGTGTGTTCTTGATCTTCCCAAGTTGCATGACTAATTTGATGCTTCTATTAATTATGGAGCTACCAACCCCATCAAGCAAAATATTTGTTCTTTTGGGGCTGGCACCTCGAACAAGCATAAAAATAGAGGGAAGCAGATATATTGTCGTGTATGCACACACCCTTCTTTCATTAGTTTAGATGAACCATTGATGATCAATTCGGACCAGTGCATGCGATTAAAATTGATTTTACCTAAATAGATGGTGCAGAATAAACTACAACAACTAGATTTGCAACCATGGGATGCTGACGATATCTTCAAAGAACATTGCAACAGCAGCTAGGCTTCACAGCAACATATGGTAAGCTAGTGTGTTTTAGTACATGTGAAATGTAATGCGAGTGGGCTGCTTTCTTGGCTTGTGCCCACAACGTGTAATCCTACCGAATTACAAATAGTTCAGTTGTCTGCTTTGCTGTATTGCTTGATTCGAATGCTTATTTGTTGTTACGCTATACCTGAGTTGGCCAATATGTCACCAGTGCCTATTATACTATCGTAAAGAAATGCATGCCTATTTCATTTGAGTCCTTAACTTCTCCTCTCAACTTCATCACAAGATTGTCTTCATAGTTTATATGAGGCCACACTGTTAAGTGCTTTCTCAGATTATTTCAACTACTTAGATGCCTTGGCAACTTAAATATAGCGGTTGTACACTCCCTTTCAACTAGGGATGTCAACTGGGTCCTGTTTAATCCTGATTAAAGTCCACTAGTGGTATGATAGTTCAAAAGAGTTTTTGTTTTTTGAGGAAAATTAACTAGGGAGGTAGCAAAAACTAACTAGATGGGACTGGCGGATGTCATTTATTTGCCACTTACATCCCTAGTTTCATCTTACCATTTTAATTTCTTTTCGGCTGATGCTGCTTCGAACCATTTAAATATATTTTGCCATGCTCGGCAATAATTCGTCCGTCGTTTACCATGTAAGCTTACTGCCTGGATCATACGATAACTATCTCTTACTGATGTCCAGCGGAAACCTTTCAGGATGCCGTTCACACTAGGACACATTGTACAACCCCAGAATCTATTTATGGAAGCAGTGCGCCATCCATGTTACCAGATGGTAGCAGTTCAGAGGCAACACCGCCAGAGAGCAGTCTGAGCACAAATATTATAGTGCTTGAGGCTCTACTAGAGGCAGAAAGAGATGGTGTGGCTGCCATGAATGAGGTAATCTTTATCTTGAGGCTGGAAATTACGGAATTAGCGGCACGCATTATGCAAGCAACCCAAGAATTGGAGGAAGTAAGAATGTTGCATTTGAAGATGGAAGAGGTCCCGCTGTTTCTGCTATCTGAAGCCCAAGGTAATCCCAGTTCTTCTTTAGATACCAGTTGAAATTGTCATTAGATTATTGTATTTGCATGTTGTGTCATGTCTCTGAATGGATTATGTTGCAAGACCCCCTATGTTGTCCATGTGTCGTAATGATCCGAATTTTTTAGGCGAGGTAATCCTCAGTACTTGTATGATTGACATAAGGTGAACTATTTTTCATGTGAGCATATTGTATTGGATGAAATAACTGTTTGACTCAGAGTGTATCCAACCTACTGAATTCGAAGATCACGACATTTCTAAATCATAATCACATATAAAGGTGGAATAAATCTTTGTTGTGGTTTTGAAGAAATAAATAACAAAACATATAATTATCTGTGGATATGCGTAATCGAATACAAATTGGATTTGAATTTAGTTTGCGAGGTCCCAGGGCAAACGTGAATGCTAATTCTCCCAAGTTTTGAACGAAGCGGCTAAACACCCACTATAATTTGTGGGCTGCCCGAAGCAAGTGTTTGCGAGATGGAAATTACTGTCTACCCCTGACACTTGACATCCTTATCGAGCGGATTTACACTGCTGCCGATAGGAGTAGACTAGTAACTTCAATCAGACGTGACACGACGGCCTCTGAGCCCATTCAGACACGGTGGGCGCCAAACGTGGGCGGCAAAACACATTTGATTCAAGATTGTCCGAAATACATGTGTCTCTTCCTCCATTTCCCCATTCATACACGGTGGGCGGCAAAACACACTCTCCTCGTCTGAAATCAATGTAGGCTAATATTTTAAATAGGGGCAGATGTGTAACTTCCATCAGACGTGACACAACCGCCCTACCTGTCAGCCCCGTTCATACACTGTGGGCGCCAACCATGGGTGTCAAAACACCCTCTCCTCGCCCGAAATACTTACCGGCAAATATTTGGGAGATGCGAGATTACCGTCCTATCCCCAACCGACGCGATGTCCGAAATTTTAAACGGGGGATAAGTTTGTAACTTTCCCCCATTTTAGAGAAGCGCGTCCCAAAGTTTGAGATGCCCCCTCCCCTCCATTTCCCCATTCATACACCATCGGCGGCACGACAACCTCCGCACTATGGCCAGCCTCCTCCGTCCGCCACCCCATCCTCCACCTTGCCGGAGCCGCTACCCCTACCCCGTCGTCCACTGCAAGAGATGGACGTCTCTCATCCACCGCGCTGGACAAAGATCCTTTCATTGCCTTCTCTCGCTTCATCGGGGCCATCGTCCACCTTGTCGTTGCCGCTCCTACGACCGCCTCGTCCACGGCAATAGGATATATCCCCCAACCCGGCCGTCTGCCGTCTAAAGTCTTCTTCCCCGCCGCCGACAGCCATCGCACCTGTAGCACCCTCAACGTATCAGCATAGGCCTACATGGCGTCGCAAGAAAGGTGGTACTCTTCCATATGTGCTTAAGTTATTGATCTCACCCGGAAAATAGATCGTAATCTGTTTACTGTACTTTTCTTGTCCGTACCAAATCGTAGTGGCTAGTTGAAAGCAAACATTGGTTGCGAAGTAGCTTTGTCCGGTTTGCACCTTCAGATCTGCCATGGCATGGGCACTATACTCGTAAAGCTTATGGTTTCCCCCCTTTATATTCACTACCATCATCGTAGGTGCTTCGTGTCGTGCTAGCACTGCTCCTCAAGACCTCAACCCAAAGCTTACGTGTTGAAATATGAATCTGATATGATGCTCATATCACTAAAACAGAGAATGTTTAATTGGTCACCTAATGTTCCTATATTCGTTTCGAAAAGCATGTGCGCCACCCACTGGTCCAGCTAGTTCCACTTTCCTGATTTTTCTCTTGATGCTTATGGTTTTCCCCTTTTATCTACTCTACTATGATCTGCATAGGTGCTTTCTGTCGTACTAGCATTACTCCACCCTTCAAGCTAAACAACACAACACTCACAATTCGAAAGCTTAGTTGTTAAAATATGATTGTGATATGATACTGATATTAGTTAACCGACACATTTAATTGGTTAGCTAAAGGTCCCACTTGAGTTTCCAAATGCATGTCGCGACATATAGAGAGATAGCATAATTGCATTTCATTGTCACTTGTTGATAGTACTTTCTTGTCCATACCAAAACTTAGTTGTTATTTCAAAGCAAACATCGGTTGCTAACTACCCTTTGCGCGGTTTGCAGCTTCAGATATGCCATCCCACTTCCACGGTCAACATTGTACTCATCATGCTTATGTTTTCCCCCATTTTATGATGACCACAATCAGCCTACATGGTTCGTGTCGTAATAGCATTGCTCCACCCATCGAGCTAAAAAAGCTTAGTTGTACAAGTTCATATCTGATATTATTGCTGATATTAGTAAAACTGAGAGATGTTTAATTGGTTAGCTAAATGTTCCTACTTTAGTTTCAAAATGCATGTGAGCCAAATATGGAGAGACCGGAAAGAATAGTATTTCTCTGTGCACTCTGGTTCATCATGGGTCGCCAACCAACATTGTATTGAAAGACTTGTAATATCTTCAATCTGCTTGATCTTCTGCTCTTCTTTAAGATGATACTCTTCTCTTGCGACCGACTGGTCAGGTCGAGTTGTTCTCCCTTAGTATATTTTGAATCTATCAGGCCACGTCGACTTGTTCTTCTTTACTACATGTTAAAGCTATCATTTGCAAAGTGTCATCACTTCTGGAGTTCTCATATTTTGAGTAGTAGGCCACATTATATTAATGCACACAACAAATTACAGCGTGCATGTCATCTTTTAAAAGAATTGCAGAGATAGCACAAAGGGGTTTACAGGGAGGCAGTATTGGATTAGAATCACTTCTGCATTACAAAGAAAATCTCACTTGTTTTATGTTTTCATGCATGTCAAATATTGAACATTATCAAAATGAATATGAGAACGGGCGCACGAGAGGAATATTGCGGAACGATCCACTGGCTAACAAACTTGGCATGGTGGAGGATGGCCTATCTTATTCACCCATCAAGGTGCTTGCTCTAACTTTGCAAAGTTGTATTGGTTGCACATATTTTGCATCTGACCTCTTGCATTACTTCTACTTTGTTACACCATCTGCTTAGTTTAAGCATCATATATGAGTATATGCCATACCTATCCATTTTCTGTACCTATTCCATGTGTCGTCACACTATATTTTTCCAGTCAAATGTTATTTTTCGTAATAGATGTCCAAAATGAAGAGGGTGAGTGCAGATCCTCAAGGAGTACAAACTAGGTATTTGGAAAAGGTAGTGATACCTGTTAGATCCAATAGATCAGCAGCCACAGAAAACACAGGCCCAACTATACCACACTTTACCCCTACTCCAGTGGCCAAACCCCTATTAGAACTGCTGGGAGCCCAGCGTCAGGTACTGTCTATGATATCAATTCAAAATTTGAACTCCTAAATTTCTGCTTGTGCCTTACCTTCTCTATTGTATGAAAACTAATTTCAGATGAATCTCCTTGCTCAAAGGATCATACGATCTCAAAACAGTAATGGGCTCTGCATTGCTCTTGTCAGTACCTCTCTCCCTTTGGCCTTGTAACGGTGTACTTAATTAATTGCTATTTGATTATGTATCATCAGTCTGCACATGAGCTTCATTATCCTCTGTTTCTTGCAATATTATTTGATCTATATTTACTCTTTGCAAAATGTAGAATAATGGCAATGCTTATAAAGAATTTTCTTTGGGGAATTTATTGAATTATCCTTCCATCAACATGCAGAAGGGCTTTGTCCAGCCCATGTTAACATGTAATGTAAGTTCATCCTTCTCAAGCCTTCAAACTTTGTTCTAGTATAGATTTGGATAGGCATCATTTCCTCCACTGCTGTTTGCTTTGCTATTTACATCTGATTGGATGTTTGCAACAACTACCAGTTTCAAATTGTAGTTGTAAAAACATGTTCCTTATGCAGAACAGATCCATTTATTTGCTTATATCATTGTGAAACCTTTTACGTGTCGCCTTATTTCTCTTTCAGACTCGTATCTCTTACGCCAGGCAGAAATTAAGGGAAGATAGTGAGCCAAACCATCTTGAGGACAGCGAGATGACCCCAAGGTCCTGTCTTGATGAAGACAGTGAGTTGAAGCTACTCACCAGCAGGTGTGAGACAACCTTTGTGCAGTCGCTACCTCAATCAGTTCGACTTCTTCAGTCTCAACTTAAAGCGGAAAGGCTTGCTTTAGCTCAGCTCCGACTTGAAGTCAAAGATGCAATGAAGATGTCAGAGGACCGCCGTCCGCACCATCATGCCTTAAATCTAGTGTTGATGCATCTATCGTTGACACAACTGAGGTCTACTCAGCTTCTTCAGCTGTTTGGGGGGGCCCGACCTGGCCAGGCCTAGTGCCTTCTGAAGTTCTCTCTGTTTTGTATATTCTTTTGTCGGCGCATCTATTTGCACTGGTGGCGAACTTTGATGCCCAGTGGATGTAATATGTGTGATAGCTGTGATAGCCTAGCGTAATTTGCTTTCTTATTTATTTCCTTGTTGTCTTGTTTATTTGTTTGCTTGTAGTCATTGCAGTTCTTTTTCCGCGGTTTGCTAGTGGCTGAAATAACCTATTTTTTAAAACTAGGCCACAATAACCATGGGATAATATTTACTGTAGTGACACTGGCCTCTAGGGCGTAGAAACAGTGGGCCTTCTACGGGTCGTAGAAACAGTGGGCCTTCTATGGGCCGTAGAAACAATGGGCCTTCTATGGGCCGTATCATCAATGGGCCTTATACGGGCAGTATGATCAATTGGCCAAACATGGGCCAATAACAGGCCGCATTATGGCCGTAAACGGGCTAGAGTTGGAATCGTCCGTTCATGGGCCGACCATAACGGGCCATCGTTAATAGGCTGTATTTGATGATGCTACGAAAACGGCCTAACATATTAACGGACCACAAACGGACCGACTGTAACCACGGGCTGAATTTGGCCCACAAGCAGAAAATGACAGTAACGGGCCGTAAGTAAACGAATGCTGGAAATGAGCCCAAGAATAAATGGGCTCTGAGAAGGCCGAAAGATAACATGGGTTGGAAATGGCCCAACGGAATAATGGGCCGTTAATGCGTAGAAAGTGATACATTGTTCATTACGGGCCAGTTTCACCACGGGCCGTTAATGGGTGTAAAGTGATACACTGTTCATTATGAGCCAGTTTCACCACGGGCCGTTAATAGGCCAAGAGTTACATAGGGCCTCATATGGGCCGAAAGATGTCATGGGCCATACATGGGCCAGAAGTGAAAACGGGCTGTAATCATATTGGGTGTCCCAGATGACGCTACTAGGCCTAATTCGGATAGGGCGTAACGGGCCTTGGGTTAGCGGGCTGTAAATGGGCTATATGCGAACAGGCCATTTACATGCTTTACATGGGCCGGCCCGCCACCTTTTGACCAAGTCAAACATGCTGGCCTATTCACAGGAATGGGCCTCTGTTGGGCCGTGCCACGTGTCGACGTATCATAGGTACCTTCTGTCCAATGAGTGGATGACATCTGTCCCAATGATGAGCCGACACGTGTTTCCTCCAGCCAATGATGATTTTACACGTGGAAAATCCCCATTGGTCGGGGCTGTTAACGGGTTATCGGATCCAAAACCCGACCTGATAGCTTAACAGCGTTCCGTTACGGTGGATGCCACATGCCGATCACCCTTGACGAAAGCACTTCTGTGACGCGGGATTTATCGTCATGGAAGTGGACACTTCCGTAATGATAATTTTGGTAATGTAATGGAACACTTCTACGACAGCACAAGTATGACTATCTTGATTTTGTCATAAAATCGTCATGCATGTACATGCATGACAGAAAATGCGACCTACTATGACAAACACATATCATCACGGAAGTGTATTTTTTTGTAGTGAGGGGGGGGGGGGCGGCCCCCACCCTCGTGGACGGCCCGGGACTCTTCTGGCCCAACTCTTTTACTCCGGGGTCTTCTTTTGGTTCATAAAAAATCATCAAAAATGGGCACGTCAATTGGACTCTGTTTGGTGTTCCTTTTCTGCACAACTCAAAAACTAGGAAAAAATAGAAACTGGCACTGGGCTCTAGGTTAATAGGTTAGTCCCAAAAATCATATAAAATAGCATATAAATGCATATAAAACATCCAAGGTCGATAATATAATAGCATGAATACTTCATAAATTATAGATACGTTGGAGACGTATCAGCATCCCCAAGCTTAATTCTTGCTCGTCCTCGAGTAGGTAAATGATAAAATAAATAATTTATGAAGTGTGAATGCTAGCAAGTGCATAAGTTTCATCAATTATAGTTCCAATCACTTTTTCTAGCATTATATATCATAATAGTAGCTCATCTTCACAAAACTTTTCATGATCAAGTAACAAGCTATTCACATGTTAAAGTATAGATCATAAACTTTCTTGAAACTAACAAACTATATTCTTAGTCATCAAACAATTGCAATTCATTTTATTTTCAGGAAGGGTCTATGTCAGAGCTTTCATTTAGCAAACTCCACATACTCAACTATCATTTAATCTTTCACAATTGTTAAAACTCACGTGATATTTATGGGTTCAAAGTTTTAATCGGACAAAGAGAAACATAGGGGCTTATAGATTCGCCTCCCAACCTTTTACCTCAAGGGTAATGTCAACAATAATAGTTCATGATAACTTACATCCAATTGGATATATATATATATATCAGGATCTTTCCAACACAAGTGCTTGCCAAAGGATAAAATGTAAAAAGGAAAGGTGAAGATCACCATGACTCTTGCATAAGGGTAGAAGATAAAAGTAAAAGATAGGCCCTTCGCAGAGGGAAGCAGAGGTTGTCATGCGCTTTTATGGTTGGATGCACAAAATCTTAATGCAAAAGAACGTCACTTTATATTGCCACTTGTGAGATGGAACTTTATTATGCAGTCCGTCGCTTTTATTTCTTCCACATCACAAGATCGTATAACGATTATTTTCTCCACATTAATAGATCATACATATTTAGAGGACAATTTTTATTGCATGCACCGATGACAACTTACTTGAAGGATCTTACTCAATCCATAGGTAGGTGTCGGGGATATACCCCACGGCGTAAACCGGTCGGACGTATAACCCGGCCGGACTAGGCGTTTCATTGGTAAACCGCCAGAGGATTGGTGGTTTACGTGATTGGCGGTTTACATGTCTGGCGGTTCACGTGTCTGGCGGTTCACTGGTATGACGATTCACGAGCCTAAAGACTCATTGGTGACCCGGCGCGTGTTCCAGATGGATGACAAGGCCCAAGGCCCAGCAGGCCGGTTTATGTTA
This sequence comes from Triticum urartu, assembly GCF_003073215.2. Classification (NCBI taxonomy): domain Eukaryota; kingdom Viridiplantae; phylum Streptophyta; class Magnoliopsida; order Poales; family Poaceae; genus Triticum; species Triticum urartu. Next base: position 98,416,338 of record NC_053024.1, read on the forward strand.
ATGGTGGGCTGGTTTAATAGGAAAGGCATGAGGAACATTTATCTTACAAGGAGTTAAGACCTGGACTTGTATCCGGTTTGTATTAGAGATAGACTAGTCCTAATCCTAATAGGACTCTACATGTAACCCGCCCCTCCAACATATATAAGGAGGGGCAGGGCTCCCCAAAAGGGACAAGATTCACAAGATGGACAAGTTCCACAAGTTGGACAAGTTAGGTTTAGACAATAGCTCTTGAGATAGAGCACTCTTGTAACCGTGGTCATCATCATCAATATCAATGAAGCAGGATGTAGGCTTTTACCTCCACCGTGAGGGGCCAAACCTGGGTAAAACATCGCGTCTCTCGTCCCGCTCAACCCCTCTCAAGCTACCACATAGATGCGTTGGCCTCGCGACTAAGTCTTGACACTAAGGACATCTGCCGTGACAGTTCCATGACAGTAGGTATGGTGGACTCTCATGGTAAAACTTGTTTAAGGAATGTTTGGAAGCACAAGTAGTATCTCTACTTGGTGCAAAGAATTTGGCTAGCATGATGGGGAAAAGCAAGCTCAACATGTTGGATGATCCAAGACAATATACTTTATTTCGGATATAAGAAAAAAATACCCATTACGTTGTCTTCCTTGCCCGACATCAACCTTTTAGCATGTCATATTTTAATGAGTTCTCACAATTACAAAATATGTCCAAGATAGTATATTTATATGTGAAATCTCTCTTCCTTCAATATTCTTTCATGAATTGTTCAAGTGACCAATTCTACATTTGCTAACTTCCAATAAGTTTACTACATATACTTATTCCGTGTGAAGTCATTACTCCCCATGGTATAAGCATGTGAAACATATATAAATTCAGATTTATGATATTCAATTCATTCAACCATTTTCTCATAGGATATATGTGAAGCACGTGAGTAAATGACAAACTACTCCTAAAAGATATAAGTGAAGGACACTGAGTAGTCAAAAAATTAACTAGCCATGGGAGGATTCTTTTTTTCATTCAAGATTTCCGATCCAATGATTTTATTCAAACAACAAGTAAAATTGAAAATACGCTCCAAGAAAAACACATATCATGTGATGAATAAAAATATAGCTCTGAGTAAGGTATACCAATAATTTTGAAGACGAAAGAGGGGATGCCTTCTGGGGAATCCCCAAGCTTAGGCGCTTGAGTCTTCCTTGAATATTACCTTGGGGTGCCTTGGGCATCTGAAGGAAATATGCCCTATAGGCAATAATAAAGTTATTATTTATTTCCTTATATCATGATAAATGTTTATTATTCATGCTAGAATTGTATTAACCGGAAACATGATACATGTGTGAATACATAGACAAACAGAGAGTCACCAGTATGCCTCTACTTGACTAGCTCGTTAATCAAAGATGGTTATGTTTCCTAGCCATAGACAAAGAGTTATCATTTGATTAACGGGATCACATCATTAGGAGAATGATGTGATTGACTTGACCCATTCCGTTAGCTTAGCACTTGATTGTTTAGTTTGTTGCTATTGCTTTCTTCAAGACTTATACATGTTCCTATGACTATGAGATTATGCAACTCACGTTTACTGGAGGAACACTTTATGTGCTACCAAACGTCATAGTAACTGGGTGATTATAAAGGTGCTCTATAGGTGTCTCGAAAGGTACTTGTTGGCTTTACATATTTCGAGATTAGGATTTGTTACTCTGATAGTCGGAGAGGTATCTCTGGGCCCACTCGGTAATGCACATCACTATAAGCCTTGCAAGAAATGTAACTAATGAGTTAGTTGTGGGATGATGTATTACAGAACAAGTAAAGAGACTTGCCAGTAACGAGATTGAACTAGGTATTGAGATACCGAAGATCGAATCACGGGCAAGTAACATACCGATGACAAAGGGAACAATGTATGTTGTTATGCGGTTTGACCGATAAAGATCTTCGTAGAATATGTAGGAGCCAATATGAGCATCCAGGTTCCGCTATTGGTTATTGACCAGAGACGTGTCTCGGTCATGTCTACATAGTTCTCGAACCCATAGGGTCCGCACGCTTAAAGTTAGATGACGGTTATATTATGAGTTTATATGTTTTGATGTACGGAAGGTAGTTCGGAGTCCCGGATGAGATCACGGACATGACGAGGAGTCTCTAAATGGTTGAGACATAAAGATCGATATATTGGATGACTATGTTTGGACACCGGAAAGGTTCCGGAACGTTTCGGACATTTATTGGAGTACCAGGGGTTACCGGAACCCCCCGGGAACTAATGGGCCTTTTTGGGCCTTAGTGGAGAGAGAGAGAGGGGCCGGCCAGGGCAAGAGGCTCGCCCCTACCCTTGAGTCCGAATATGACAAGGAAAGGGGGGGCGGGCGGCGACCCCCTTGCCTTTCCCCTCTCCCACTCCTTCCTTCCCCCTCCTCCCTGGACTAGCAAAGGGAGGGGCAAACCTACTTGGAGTAGGTTTCCCCCTCCTAGGGCGTGCCACCCCCTTGGCCGACCCTCTCCTCCTCCCCCTTTATGTACGGAGGGGGGGGGGGTACCCCATAGACACAACAATTGATCTCTTGATCCTTAGCTGTGTGCGGTGCCCCCTTCCACCATAATCCACCTCGATCATATCGTAGCAGTGCTTAGGCGAAGCCCTGCGTCGGTAGAACATCATCATCATCACCACGCCGTCGTGTTGACGAAACTCTCCCTCAAAACTCGGATAGATCGGAGTTCGAGGGACGTCATCGAGTTGAACATGTGCAGAACTCGGAGGTGGCGTGCATTCAGTAATTGAGCGGTGGGATCATGAAGACGTACGACTACATCAACCGCATTGTGCTAACGCTTCTGCTTTCGGTCTATGAGGGTACGTGGACACACTCTCCCCTCCCATTGCTATGCATCACCATGATCTAAATTCCTACGTTCCCCAACAGTGGCATCCGACTTGGTTTTATGCGTAGATGTCATATGCACGAGTAGAACACAAGTGAGTTGTGGGCGATACAAGTCATACTGCTTACCAGCATGTCATACTTTGGTTTGGCAGTATTGTTGCATGAAGCAGCCCGGACCGACATTACGCGTACGCTTACGCGAGACTAGTTCTACCGATGTGCTTTGCACACAGGTGGCTGGCGGGTGTCAGTTTCTCCAACTTTTGTTTAACCTAGTGTGGCTGCACCCGGTCCTTGAGAAGGTTAAAACAGCACTAACTTGACCAACTATCGTTGTGGTTTTGATGCATAGGTAAGAACGGTTCTTGCTCGGCCCGTAGCAGCCACGTAAAACTTTGCAACAACAAAGTAGAGGACGTCTAACTTGTTTTTCTAGGGCATGTTGTGATGTGATATGGTCAACGCATGATGCTATATTTTATTGTATGAGATGATCATGTTTTGTAACCAAGTTATCGGCAACTTGCAGGAGCCATATGGTTGTCGCTTTATCGTATGCAATGCTATCGCCCTGTAATGCTTTATTTTATCAATAAGCGGTAGCGATAGTCGTAGAAGCATAAGTTGGCGAGATGACAACGATGCTACGATGGAGATCAAGGTGTCGCGCCGGTGGTGATGGTGATCATGACTGTGCTTTGGAGATGGAGATCACAAGCACAAGATGATGATGGCCATATCATATCAATTATATTGATTGCATGTGATGTTTATCTTTTATGCATCTTATCTTTCTTTGATTGACGGTAGCATTATAAGATGATCTCTCACTAAATTATCAAGATATAAGTGTTCTCCCTAAGTATGCACCATTGCGAAAGTTCTTCGTGCTGAGACACCACGTGATGATCGGGTGTGATTGGCTCTATGTTCAAATACAACGGGTGCAAAATAGTTGCACACGTGGAATACTCAGGTTAAACTTGACGAGCCTAGCATATAACAGATATGGCCTCGGAAAACTTAGACCGAAAGGTTGAGCGTGAATCATATAGTAGATATGATCAACATAGTGATGTTCACCATTGAAACTACTCCATCTCACGTGATGATCGGACATAGTTTAGTTGATTTGGATCACGTGATCACTTAGAGGATTAGAGGGATGTCTATCTAAGTGGGAGTACTTAAGTAATATGATTAATTGAACTTAAATTTATCATGAACTTAGTACCTGATAGTTTCTTGCTTGTCTATGTTGATTGTAGATAGATGGCTCGTGCTGTTGTTCCGTTGAATTTTAATGCGTTCCTTGAGAAAGCAAAGTTCAAAGATGATGGTAGAAATTACACGGACTGGGTCCGTAACTTGAGGATTATCCTCATTGCTGCACAGAAGAATTACATTCTGGAAGCACCACTAGGTGCCAGGCCTGCTGCAAATGCTGCTGACAACATTAAGAATGTTTGGCAGAGTAAAGCTGATGACTACTCGATAGTTGAGTGTGCCTTGCTTTACGGCTTAAAACCGGGACTTCAACGGCATTTTGAACGTCATGGAGCATATGAGTTAATCACTTGACTCAACTGGGAGTTAATCTTCCTGTTGATAGTGTCATTGACAGAGTTCTTCAATCACTGCCACCAAGCTACAGAAGCTTCGTGATGAACTATAATATGCAAGGGATGAATAAGACAATTCCTGATCTCTTCGCGATGCTAAAGGCTGTGGAGGTAGAAATCAAGAAGGAGCATCAAGTGTTGATGGTCAATAAGACCACCAGTTTCAAAAAAAAAGGGCAAAGCGAAGAAGAAGGGGAACTTCAAGAAGAACGGCAAACAGGTTGCTGCTCAAGAGAAGAAACCGAAGTCTGGACCTAAGCCTGAGACTGAGTGCTTCTACTGCAAGCAGACTGGTCACTGGAAGCAGAACTGCCCCAAGTATTTGGCAGATAAGAAGGATGGCAAGGTGAACAAAGGTATATGTGATATACATGTTATTGATGTGTAGCTTACAAATGCTCGCAGTAGCACCTGGGTATTTGATACTGGTTCTGTTGCTAACATTTGCAACTTGAAATAGGGGCTACGGATTAAGTGAAGATTAGCTAAGGATGAGGTGACGATGCGCGTGGGAAATGGTTCCAAAGTTGATGTGATCGCGGTCGGCACGCTACCTCTACATCTACCTTCGGGATTAGTTTTAGACCTAAATAATTGTTATTTGGTGCCAGCGTTGAGCATGAACATTATATCTGGATCTTGTTTGATGCGAGATGGTTATTCATTTAAATCAGAGAATAATGGTTGTTCTATTTATATGAGTAATATCTTTTATGGTCATGCACCCTTGAAGAGTGGTCTATTTTTGTTGAATCTCGATAGTAGTGATAGACATATTCATAATATTGAAGCCAAAAGATGCAGAGTTGATAATGATAGTGCAACTTATTTGTGGCACTGCGTTTCGGTCATATCAGTATAAAGCGCATGAAGAACTCCATACTGATGGAATTTTGGAACCACTTGATTATGAATCACTTGGTACTTGCGAACCGTGCATCATTGGCAAGATGACTAAAACGCCATTCTCCGGAACTATGGAGCGAGCAACAGATTTTTTGGAAATCATACATACAGATGTGTGTGTGGTCCGATGAATATTGAGGCTCACGGCGGGTATCATTATTTTCTCACCTTCACAGATGATTTAAGCAGATATGGGTATATCTACTTAATGAAACATAAGTCTGAAACATTTGAAAAGTTCAAAGAATTTTAGAGTGAAGATGAAAATCATCGTAACAAGAAAATAAAGTTTCTACGATCTGGTCGTGGAGGAGAATATTTGATTTACGAGTACGGTGTTCATTTGAAACAATGCGGAATAGTTTCGCAACTCTCGCCACCCGGAACACCACAGCATAATGGTGTGTCCGAACGTCATAATCGTACTTTACTAGATATGGTGTGATCTATGATGTCTCTTACTAATTTACCGCTATCGTTTTGGGGTTATGCTCTAGAGGCTGCTGCATTCACGTTAAATAGGGCACCATCTAAATCCGTTGAGACGACGCCTTATGAACTATGGTTTGGCAAGAAACCGAAGTTGCCATTTCTTAAATTTTGGGGCTGCGATGCTTACGTGAAAAAGCTTCAACCTGATAAGCTCGAACCCAAATCGAAGAAATGTGTCTTCATAGGATACCCAAAAGAGACTGTTGGGTACACCTTCTATCAAAGATTCGAAGGCAAGACTTCTGTTTCTAAATTTGGAATCTTTCTAGAGAAGGAGTTTCTCACAAAAGAAGTGAGTGGGAGGAAAGTAGAACTTGATGAGGTAACTGTACCTGCTCCCTTATTAGAAAGTAGTTCATCACAGAAACCGGATCCTGTGACACCTGCACCAATTAGTGAGGAAGTTAATGATGATGATCATGAAACTTCAGATCAAGTTGTTACTGATCCTCGTAGGTCAACCAGAGTAAGATCTGCACCAGAGTGGTATGGTAATCCTGTTCTGGAGGTTATGTTACTAGACCATGACGAACCTACGAACTATGAAGAAGCGATGGTAAGCCCAAATTCCTAAAAATGGCTTGAGGCCATGAAATCCGAGATGGGATCCATGTATGAGAACAAAGTGTGGACTTTGGTTGACTTACCCGATGATCGACAAGTCATTGAAAATAAATGGATCTTCAAGAAGAAGACTGACGCTGATGGTAATGTTAATGTCTATAAAGCTCGACTTGTTGCAAAAGGTTTTTGACAAGTTCAAGGGATTGACTATGATGAGACTTTCTCACCCGTAGCAATGCATAAGTCTGTCCGAATCATGTTAGCAATTGTTGCATTTTATGATTATGAAATTTTTCAAATGGATGTCAAAACTGCATTCCTGAATGGATTTCTGGAAGAAGAGTTGTATATGATGCAACCGGATGGTTTTGACGATCCAAAGGGAGCTAACAAAGTGTGTAAGCTCCAGCGATCCATTTAGGGACTGGTGCAAGCCTCTCGGAGTTGGAATAAACGTTTTGATAGTGTGATCAAAGCTTATGGTTTTATACAGACTTTTGAAGAAGCCTGTATTTACAAGAAAGTGAGTGGGAGCTCTGTAGCATTTCTGATATTATATGGGGATGACATATTGTTGATTGGAAATGATATAGAATTTCTGGATAGCAGAAAAGGATATCTGAATAAGAGTTTTTAATGAAAGATCTCGGAGAAGCTGCTTATATATTGGGCATCAAGAACTATAGAGATAGATCGAGACGCTTAATTGGACTTTCACAAAGCACATACCTTGACAAAGTTTTGAAGAATTTCAAAATGGATCAAGCAAAGAAAGGGTTCTTGCCTGTGTTACAAGGTGTGAAATTGAGTAAGACTCAATGCCCAACCACTGCAGAAGATAGAGAGATAATGAAAAATGTTCCCTATACTTCAGCCATAGGCTCTATCATGTATGCAATGCTGTGTACCAGACCAGATGTGTGCCTTGCTATTAGTTTAGCAAGGAGGTACCAAAGTAATCCAGGAGTGGATCACTGGACAGCGGTCATGAACATCCTGAAGTACTTGAAAAGGACGAAGGATATGTTTCTCATTTATGGAGGTGACAAAGAACTCGTCGTAAATGGTTACGTCAATGCAAGCTTTGACACTGATCAGGACGATTCTAAATCGCAAACTGGATACGTGTTTTTATTAAACGGTGGGGCTGTCAGTTGGTGCAGTTCTAAACAAAGCGTCGTAGCAGGATCTACATGTGAAGCGGAGTACATAGCTGCTTCGGAAGCAGAAAATGAAGGAGTTTGGATGAAGGAGTTCATATCCGATCTAGGTGTCATACATAGTGCATCGGGTCCAATGAAAATCTTTTGTGACAATACTGGTGCAATTGCTTTGGCAAAGGAATCCATATTTCACAAGATAACCAAGCAAATCAAGAGACGCTTCAACTCCATCCAGGATCAAGTCTAGGTGGGAGACATAGATATTTGCAAGATACATACGGATCTGAATGTTGCAGACCCGTTGACTAAGCCTCTTCCACGAGCAAAACATGATCATCACCAAGGCTCCATGGGTGTTAGAATCATTACTGTGTAATCTAGATTATTGACTCTAGTGCAATTGGGAGACTGAAGGAAAAATGCCCTAGAGGCAATAATAAAGTTATTATTTATTTCCTTATATCATGATAAATGTTTATTATTCATGCTAGAGTTGTATTAACCGGAAACATGATACATGTGTGAATACATAGACAAACAGAGAGTCACTAGTACGCCTCTACTTGACTAGCTCGTTAATCAAAGATGGTTATGTTTCCTAGCCAAAGACAAAGAGTTGTCATTTGATTAACGGGATCACATCATTAGGAGAATGATGTGATTGAGTTGACCCATTCCGTTAGCTTAGCACTTGATCGTTTAGCTTGTTGTTATTGCTTTCTTCATGACTTATACATGTTCCTATGACTATGAGATTATGCAACTCCCATTTACCGGAGGAACAATTTGTGTGCTACCAAATGTCACAACGTAACTGGGTGATTATATAGGTGCTCTACAGGTGTCTCCAAAGGTACTTGTTGGGTGGGCGTATTTCGAGATTAGGATTTGTCACTCTGATAGTCGGAGAGGTAATTCCGGGCCCACTCGGTAATGCACATCACTATAAGCCTTGCAAGCAACGCAACTAATGAGTTAGTTGTGGGATGATGTATAACGGAATGAGTAAAGAGACTTGCCGGTAACGAGATTGAATTAGGTATTGAGATACCGACGATCGAATCTGGGGCAAGTAACATACCGATGACAAAGGGAACAACGTATGTTGTTATGCTGTTTGACCGATAAAGATGTCCGTAGAATATGTAGGAGCCAATATGAGTATCCAGGTTCCGCTATTGGTTATTGACTAGAGACGTGTCTCGGTCATTTCTACATAGTTCTTGAACCCGTAGGGTCCGCACGCTTAAAGTTAGATGACGGTTATATTATGAGTTTATATGTTTTGCTGTACCGAAGGTAGTTCGGAGTCCCGGATGTGCTCACGGACAAGACGAGGAGTCTCGAAATGGTCGAGACGTACATATCGATATATTGGACGACTATGTTTGGACACCGGAAAGGTTCCGGAATGTTTCAGACATTTATCGGAGTACCGGGGGTTACCGGAACCCCCCGTGAACTAATGGGCCTTGTTGGGCCTTAGTGGAGAGAGAGAGAGAGGGGCCAGCCAGGGCAAGAGGCGCGCCCCCTCCCCTTGAGTCCGAATAGGACAAGGAAAGGGGGCAGTGCCCCCCTTGCCTTTCCCCTCTCCCACTCCTTCCTTCCCCCTCCTTCTTGGACTAAGAAAGGGAGGGGCAAACCTACTTGGAGTAGGTTTCCCCCTCCTAGGGCGCGCCACCCCCTTGGCCGGCCCTCTCCTCCTCCCCCCTTTATATATGGAGGAGGGGGCACCCCATAGACACAACAATTGATCTCCTCATCTCTTAGATGTGTGCGGTGCCCCCCTCCACCATAATCCACCTCGATCATATCGTAGCAGTGCTTAGGCGAAACCTTGCGTCGGTAGAACATCATCATCGTCACCACGTCGTCGTGCTGACGAAACTCTCCCTCAACACTCGGCTGGATCGGAGTTCGAGGGACGTCATCGAGTTGAACGTGTGTAGAACTCGGAGGTGCCATGCGTTCGGTACTTGATCGGTCGGATCGTGAAGACGTACGACTATATCAACCGCGTTGTGCTAACGCTTCCGCTTTCGGTCTACGAGGGTAAGTGGACACACTCTCCCCTCTCGTTGCTATGCATCACCATGATCTTGCGTGTGCGTAGGAATTTTTTTGAAATTACTACGTTCCCCAACAGTGGCATCCGAGCCTGGTTTTATCCGTAGATGTCATATGTACGAGTAGAACACAAGTGAGTTGTGGGCGATACAAGTCATACTGCTTACCAGCATGTCATACTTTGGTTTGGCAGTATTGTTGGATGAAGCGGCCCGGACCGACATTACGCGTATCCTTACGCGAGACTGCTTCTACCGACGTGCTTTGCACACAGGTGGTGGCGGGTGTCAGTATCTCCAACTTTAGTTGAACCAAGTGTGGCTATGCCCGGTCCTTGAGAAGGTTAAAACAACACTAACTTGACCAACTATCGTTGTGGTTTTGATGCGTAGGTAAGAACGGTTCTTGCTCAGCCCGTAGCAGCCACGTAAAACTTTGCAACAACAAAGTAGAGGACGTATAACTTGTTTTTGTAGGGCATGTTGTGATGTGATATGGTCAAGGCATGATGCTATATTTTATTGTATGAGACGATCATGTTTTGTAACCACGTTATCGGCAACTGGCAGGAGCCATATGGTTGTCGCTTTATTGTATGCAATGTTATCGCCCTGTAATGCTTTACTTTATCACTAAGTGGTAGCGATAGTCATAGAAGCATAAGTTGGCGAGACGACAACGATGCTACGATGGAGATCAAGGTGTCGTGCCGGTGACGATGGTGATCATGACGGTGCTTCGGAGATGGAGATCACAAGCACAAGATGATTGATGGTAGCATTATAAGCTGATCTCTCACTTAATTATCAAGATATAAGTGTTCTCCCTGAGTATGCATCGTTGCGAAAGTTCTTCGTGCTGAGACACCACGTGATAATCGGGTGTGATAGGCTCTACATTCAAGTACAACGGGTGCAAAACAGTTGCACATGCGGAATACTCAGGTTAAACTTGACGAGCCTAGCATATAACAGATATGGCCTCGGAACACTGAGATCGAAAGGTCGAGCGTGAATCATATAGTAGATATGATCAACATAGTGATGTTCACCATTGAAACTACTCCATCTCACGTGATGATCGGACATGGTTTAGTTGATTTGGATCACGTGATCACTTAGAGGATTAGAGGGATGTCTATCTAAGTGGGAGTTCTTAAGTAATATGATTAATTGAACTTAAATTTATCGTGAACTTAGTACCTGATAGTTTCTCGCTTGTCTATGTTGATTGTAGATAGATGGCTTGTGATGTTGTTCCGTTGAATTTTAATGCCTTCCTTGAGAAAGCAAAGTTGAAAGATGATGGTAGCAATTACACGGACTGGGTCCAGAACTTGAGGATTATCCTCATTGCTGCACAGAAGAATTACGTCCTGGAAGCACCGCTCGGTGCCAGGCCTGCTGCAGATGCTGCTGACAACGTTAAGAATGTTTGGCAGAGTAAAGCTGATGACTACTCGATAGTTCAGTGTGCCATGCTTTACGGCTTAGAACCGGGACTTCAACGACATTTTAAACGTCATGGAGCATATGAGATGTTCCAGGAATTGAAGTTAATATTTCAAGAAAATGCCCGAATTGAGAGATATGAAGTCTCCAATAAGTTCTATAGCTGCAAGATGGAGGAGAATAGTTCTGTCAGTGAACATATAATCAAAATGTCTGGGTATCATAATCAATTGACTCAACTGGGAGTTAATCTCCCTGTTGATAGTGTCATTGACAGAGTTCTTCAATCACTGCCACCAAGCTACAAAAGCTTCGTGATGAACTATAATATGCAAGGGATGAATAAGACAATTCCCCAGCTCTTCGCGATGCTAAAGGCTGCGGAGGTAGAAATCAAGAAGGAGCATCAAGTGTTGATGGTCAATAAGACCACCAGTTTCAAGAAAAAGCGCAAAGGGAATAAGAAGGGGAACTTCAAGAAGAATGGCAAACAAGTTGTTGCTCAAGAGAAGAAACCCAAGTCTGGACCTAAGCCTGAGACTGAGTGCTTCTACTGCAAGCAGACTGGTCACTGGAAGCAGAACTGCCCCTAGTATTTGGCGGATAAGAAGGATGGCAAGGTGAACAAAGGTATATGTGATATACATGTTATTGATGTGTAGCTTACTAATGCTCACAGTAGCCCCTGGGTATTTGATACTGGTTCTATTGCTAACATTTGCAACTCTAAACAGGAGCTATGGATTAACCAAAGATTAGCTAAGGACGAGATGACGATGCGCGTGGGAAATGGTTCCAAAGTCGATGTGATCACGGTCGGCACGCTACCTCTACATCTACCTTCGGGATTAGTTTTAGACCTGAATAATTGTTATTTGGTGCCAGTGTTGAGCATGAACATTATATCTGGATCTTGTTTGATGCGAGACGGTTATTCATTTAAATAAGAGAATAACGGTTGTTCTATTTATATGAGTAATATCTTTTATGGTCATGCACCCTTGAAGAGTGGTCTATTTTTGTTGAATCTCGATAGTAGTGATAGACATATTCATAATATTGAAGCCAAAAGATGCAGAGTTGATAATGATAGTGCAACTTATTTGTGGCACTGCCGTTTCGGTCATATCAGTATAAAGCGCATGAAGGAACTCCATACTGATGGAATTTTGGAACCACTTGATTATGAATCACTTGGTACTTGCGAACCGTGCATCATGGGCAAGATGACCAAAACGCCGTTCTCCGGAACTATGGAGCGAGCAACAGATTTGTTGGAAATCATACATACAGATGTGTGTGGTCCGATGAATATTGAGGCTCGTGGCGGGTATCGTTATTTTGTCACCTTCACAGATGATTTAAGCAGATATGGGTATATCTACTTAATGAAACATAAGTTTGAAACATTTGAAAAGTTCGAAGAATTTCGGAGCAAAGTTGAAAATCATCATAACAAGAAAATAAAGTTTCTACGATCTGATCGCGGAGGAGAATATTTGATTTACGAGTTTGGTCTTCATTTGAAACAATGCATAATAGTTTCGCAACGCACGCCACTCGGAACACCACAGTGTAATGGTGTGTCCGAACGTCGTAATCGTACTTTACTAGATATGGTGCGATCTATGATGTCTCTTACTAATTTACCGCTATAGTTTTGGGGTTATGCTCTAGAGACTGCTGCATTCACGTTAAACAGGGAACCATCTAAATCCTTTGAGACGACGCCTTATGAACTATGTTACTAGACCATGATGAACCTATGAACTATGAAGAAGCGATGGTAAGCCCAAATTCCGAAAAATGGCTTGAGGCCATGAAATCCGAGATGGGATCCATGTATGAGAACAAAGTGTGGACTTTGGTTGACTTACCTGATGATCGACAAGCCATTGAAAATAAATGGATCTTCAAGAAGAATACTGACGCTGACAGTAATGTTACTGTCTATAAAGCTCAACTTGTTGCAAAAGGTTTTCGACAAGTACAAGGGATTGACTACGATGATACTTTCTCACCCGTAGCAATGCTTAAGTCTGTCCGAATCATGTTAGCAATTGTTGCATTTTATGATTATGAAATTTGGCAAATGGATATCAAAACTGCATTCCTGAATGGATTTCTGGAAGAAGAGTTGTATATGATGCATCCGGATGGTTTTGACGATCCCAAGGGAGCTAAAGAAGTGTGCAAGCTCCAGCGATCCATTTATGGACTGGTGCAAGCCTCTCGGAGTTGGAATAAACGTTTTGATAGTGTGATCAAAGCTTATGGTTTTATACAGACTTTTGGAGAAGCATGTATTTACAAGAAAGTAAGTGGGAGCTCTATAGCATTTCTGATATTATATGTGGATGACATATTACTAATTGGAAATGATATAGAATTTCTGGATAGCATAAAGGGATACTTGAATAAGAGTTTTTCAATGAAAGACCTCGGTAAAGCTACTTACATATTAGGCATTAAGATCTATAGAGATAGATCAAGACGCTTAATTGGACTTTCACAAAGCACATACCTTGACAAAGTTTTGAAGAAGTTCAAGATGGATCAAGCAAAGAAAGGGTTCTTGCCTGTGTTACAAGGTGTGAAGTTGAGTAAGACTCAATGCCCGACCACTGCAGAAGATAGAGAAAAAAATGAAAGATGTTCCCTATGCTTCAGCCATAGGCTCTATCATGTATGCAATGCTGTGTACCAGACCTGATGTGTGCCTTGCTATAAGTCTAGCAGGGAGGTACCAAAGTGATCCAGGAGTGGATCACTGGACAGCGGTCAAGAACATCCTGAAATACCTGAAAAGGACTAAGGATATGTTTCTCATATATGGAGGTGACAAAGAACTCGTCGTAAATGGTTACGTCGATGCAAGCCTTGACCCTGATCCGGACGATTCTAAATCGCAAACCGGATACGTGTTTTTATTAAATAGTGGGGCTGTCAGTTGGTGCAGTTCTAAACAAAGCGTCGTAGCAGGATCTACATGTGAAGCGGAGTACATAGCTGCTTCGGAAGAAGAAAATGAAGGAGTCTGGATGAAGGAGTTCATATCCGATCTAGGTGTCATACCTAGTGCATCGGGTCCAATGAATATCTTTTGTGACAATACTGGTGCAATTGCTTTGGCAAAGCAATCCAGATTTCACAAGAGAACCATGCACATCAAGAGACGCTTCAACTCCATTCGGGATCAAGTCCAGGTGGGAGACATAGAGATTTGCAAGATGCATACGGATCTGAATGTTGCAGACCCGTTGACAAAGCCTCTTCCACGAGCAAAACATGATCATCACCAAGGCTCCATGGGTGTTAGAATCATTATTGTGTAATCTAGATTATTGACTCTAGTGCAAGTGGGAGACTGAAGGAAATATGCCCTAGACGCAATAATAAAGTTATTATCTATTTCCTTATATCATGATAAATGTTTATTATTCATGCTAGAATTGTATTAACCGGGAACATGATACATGTGTGAATACATAGACAAACAGAGAGTCACTAGTATGCCTCTACTTGACTAGCTCGTTAATCAAAGATGGTTATGTTTCCTAGCCAAAGACAAAGAGTTGTCATTTGATTAACGGGATCACATCATTAGGAGAATGGTGTGATTGACTTGAACCATTCCGTTAGCTTAGCACTTGATCGTTTAGTTTGTTGCTATTGCTTTCTTCATGACTTAAACATGTTCCTATGACTATTAGATTATGCAACTCGTGTTTACCGGAGGAACACTTTGTGTGCTACCAAACTTCACAATGTAACTGGGTGATTATAAAGGTGCTCTACAGGTGTCTCCAAAGGTACTTGTTGGGTTGTCGTATTTCAAGATTAGGATTTGTCACTCCGATAGTCGGAGAGGTATCTTTGGGCCCACTCGGTAATGCACATCACTATAAGACTTGCAAGAAATGCAACTAATGAGTTAGTTGCGGGATGATGTATTACGGAACGAGTAAAAAGACTTTCTGGTAACGAGATTGAACTAGGTATTGAGATACCGACGATTGAATCTCAGGCAAGTAACATACCAATGACAAAGGGAACAACATATGTTGTTATGCGGTTTGACCGATAAAGATCTTTGTAGAATATGTAGCAGCCAATGAGCATCCAGGTTCCGCTATTGGTTATTGACCGGAGACGTGTCTCGGTCATGTCTACATAGTTCTCGAACCCGTAGGGTCCACACGCTTAAAGTTAGATGACGGTTATATTATGAGTTTATATGTTTTGATGTACCGAAGGTAGTTCGGAGTCCCGGATGTGATCACGGACATGACGAGGAGTCTCTAAATGGTCGAGACGTACAGATTGATATATTGGATGACTTTGTTTGGACACCGGAAAGGTTCCGGGACATTTCGGACATTTATCGGAGTACCGGGGGTTACCGGAACCCCCCGGGAACTAATGGGCCTTGTTGGGCCTTAGTGGAGAGAGAGAGGGGCGGCGCCCCCCTCCCCTTGAGTCTGAATAGGACAAGGAAAGGGGGGTGCCCCCCTTGCCTTTCCCCTCTCCCACTCCTTCCTTCCCCCTCCTTCTTGGACTAGGAAAGGGAGGGGCAAACCTACTTGGAGTAGGTTTCCCCCTCCTAGGGCGCGCCACCCCCTTGGCCGGCCCTCTCCTCCTCCCCCCTTTATATACGGAGGAGGGGGGCACCCCATAGACACAACAATTGATCTCTTGATCTCTTAGCCGTGTGCGGTGCCCCCCTCCACCATAATCCACCTCGATCATATCGTAGCAGTGCTTAGGCGAAGCTCTGCGTCGGTAGAACATCATCATCATCACCACGCCGTCATGCTGACGAAACTCTCCCTAAACACTCGGCTGGATCAGAGTTCGAGGGACGTCATCGAGTTGAACGTGTGCATAACTCAGAGGTGTCGTGCGTTCGGTACTTGATCGGTCGGATCGTGAAGACGTATGACTACATCAACCACGTTGTGCTAACGCTTCCGCTTTCGGTCTACGAGGGTACGTGGACACACTCTCCCCTCTCGTTGCTATGCATCCCCATGACCTTTCATGTGCGTAGGAATTTTTTTGAAATTACTACGTTCCCCAAAAGCATCCCCAAGCTTAGGGTCTTTCCACTCCTTATTCTCCTCATATCGATATCTCACCCAAAGCTTGAAAACTTCAATCACACAAAACTTAACGGAACTTTGTGAGATAGGTTAGTATGATAAAGAGTAAACCATTCACTTTGGTACTGTCAAAGACAAGGCTCATAATTGTTCTCACGCAATGCCTACTGTACCGTATCATTTCTACAATTTATATTGAGAAATATAAGCCATAGAAACTAGAAAGCAAGCAAACTATGCAATGAAAACAGAATCTGTCAGAAACAGAACAGTCTGTAATGATCTGAACACCAACCATACTTATGCCACTCCAAAAATTCTGAAATAAATTGGTTGACGTGAGGAATTTTTCTATTAAACTTCTGCAAAGAGAATCAACCTAATCTCACTGTCCAATAAAAAATGGCAGGAAATCTCGTGAGAGCAAAGTTTCTGTTTTTTACAGCAATATCACATTAACTTTCACCCAAGTCTTCCCAAAGGTCTTACTTGGCACTTTATTGAAACAAAATCTATAATACATGATTAATACAGTAGCTTAATCATGAGAACAGACAAAAACAGTAAGGGTAAATATTGGGTTGTCTCCCAACAAGCGCTTTTCTTTAATGCCTTTTAGCTAGGCATGATGATTTCAATGATGCTCACGTAAAAGATAAGAATTGAATCATAAAGAGAGCATCATGAACAATATGACTAGAACATCTAAACCTGACACACTTCCTATGCCTAGGGATTTTGTGAGCACACAATTTATAGGAACAAGAATCAACTAGCATAGGAGGGCAAAACTAGTATAACTTCAAAACTTTAAAGACATAGAGAGAAAACTTGATATTATTGCAACTCCTACAAGCATATATTCCTCCCTCATAATAGTTTTCAGTAGAATCATGAATGAATTCAACAATATAACCATCACATAAAGCATTCTTTTTCAAGATCTACAAGCATAGAAAATTTTCTACTCTCCACTTAAGCAAAATTCTTTTCATTCGAAATAGCGGGATCACTAGTTCCTAAAGTTGACACTCTTCCAAACCCGCTTTAGATGATAGTATTATTCATACTCCAAAAGATATAAGTGAAGTTCATGGAGCATTCTACAATTAATATAAACTAACCCATATCCAAGCTCAAAATATATAAGTGAAGCACATGAAGCATTTTATATAACGATACTCAAAAGATTTAAGTGAAGCTCAAAGAGCAATTCTATAAGATCATACTTAGAATATATAAGTGAAGCACATGAAGTATTCTATAAATTGATGAAGGGACATCTCATACTAGCATGGTTCTTAAAGAAAAAGAAAAACACAAATGACACAAATCATGTGAACAAAACAAAAACCGAGGTATATCGATAATTGTTGAATAAGAAAGATGGGATGCCAACCGGGGCATCCCCAAGCTTAGATGCTTGAGTATCCTTAGAATATTTACTTGGGGTTCCCTGGGCATCCCCAATCTTGAGCTCTTGCCTCTCTTTATTCTTCTCATATTGATAGCTCCTCGATCTTCAAACACTTCATCCACACAAAACTTTAACAAAAACTTTGTGAGATCCGTTAGTATAATAAAGCAAATCACTACCTTTAGGTACTGTTTCAAACTCATTCCAACTTCATATTAGAACTATATCTACTGTATTCCAACTTCTCTACGGTTCATACCCTCCGATACTAGCCATAGATGCATCAAAATAAGCAAACAACACACGAAAAACAGAATCTGTCTAAAACAGGACAGTCTGTAGTAATCTGGACGTTTAGTAAACTTCTGTAACTCCAAAAATTATGAAATAAATTTGAAAATTTGAAAAACTTATACAGAAACAATGTTCAAAAAGTTTCAGACCCATTTGACTTTCCAGTAAGAAAATATAAAATCACGCGCTACAGCCAAAGTTTCTGTTTTTGTTCTGCACATAGTAAACAAGCAATCTAATCATCCTAAAACCAAAGCTTGGCACATTATTTTCATAATACAATGGATATATATAAGGGGATAATTATTTACAGAGAAACTTCCATGAAAAATTCTACATTGTTTCCATGAGCATGAACACGAGTGCTCAAGGTCGACCCTCACTTCTTCAATGCATAACTTTCCAATCACTTCTCTTTTTGAAAAAACTTTTTAGGCATGAGAGGCAAGTATTTTTTTTGTATTTTCATTCTTTTAATTTTTGTGTATGTTTCACCCACAACTAAACAGAAACAAAAAGGAAAAACAAAATCTACTTAGTGAAGGAAGCAAAAAAGCACACACGAGAATATCAACCCCACGCTATTGCTCCCCAACAATGGCGCCAGAAAAGAGCTTGATAATCCCCAATTGTAGGGAATCATCGTAGCAATTTCCAAAGGTGGAAGTGATAAGTATGGCGTGTCGACCCCACAAGGAGCTAAAGGTAAGATCAATATTCTCTAAAGCCCTATCTGCCACTGATACGACTCTACGTATACCAAATGTTTGCTTCCAACTAGCAACGAGAAATAAAACTATGTTGTGGGTATGAAGTGGATAACTTTGCATGATATCGGAGAGATAAAATATGGAAGTAGGTGCTGTTATAATAAAGTTAGAATATATTACTAAATATTATAAATAGCGAGTGTGGAATAATGGTGGATCGGTGTGCGGAATTTTCCTAGACAATTGTTTAACAAGACTGATAGTCGTCATTGCAATTTCATATGAGGGAGAGGCATAAGCTAACATACTTTCGATTATTGGATCATATGCACTTATGATTGGAACTCTAGCAAGAATCCGCAACTACTAAAGATCATTAAGGTAAAACCCAACCATAGCATTAAAGCATCAAGTCCCCTTTATCCCATACGCAACAATCCCCTTACTCGGGTTTATGTTTCTGTCACTCACGCAACCCACTATTAGCGAATCATGAACGTATTGCAACACCCTACAGCGGGAATCCCTCACACTTGCGCGACACAGAGGTCACAATAGGACAGCACCAAAATAAAACATACAACTCGTACCAATCTAGATCATCAATCAACCCAAAGACAAAAGATATCTACTCAAAACATCATAGGATGGCAACACATCATGGGATCATAATATGTGGCATAAAGCACCATGTTCAAGTAGGGATTATAGCGGGGTGCGGGAGAGTGGACCGCGTAAAAGAGATGATGATGGTGATGTTGATGAAGACGATCACCGCGGCGATGATTCCCCTCCCGATGGCACTCTGGTGCCACCGAGAGAGAGGAGGAGAGGTTCTCCCCCTTGTGCTTCCTCCTCCATGGCCTCCCCCTGGATGGGGAGAGGTTTCCCCTCTGGTCCTTGGCCTTCATGGTGATGATGGCCCCTCCGGGATCCTCCTCCATGCCCTCCGGTGATGATGGCCCCCTCCGGCAGGGTGCCAGAGAGGGCCTAGATTGATTTCTCGTGGCTACAGAGTCTTGCGGCAGCGGAACTCCCGATCTAGGTTATTTTCTAGAGGTTTCTGTATTTATAGGAATTTTTGGCGTCGGTCTCACGTCAAGGAGGTGCCCGAGTCGTCCACGAGGCAGGCCCACGCACCCGGGGGGTGGGCGCACCCCGACCCTTGTGGACGGCCCGGGACTCTTCTGGCCCAACTCTTTTACTCCGGGGTCTTATTTTGCTCCATAAAAAATCATCAAAAATTGGCACGTCAATTGGACTCCGTTTGGTATTCCTTTTCTGCAAAAACTCAAAAACAAGGAAAAAACAGAAACTGGCACTGGGCTCTAGTTTAATAGGTTAGTTCCAAAAATCATATAAAATAGCATATAAATGCATATAAAACATCCAAGGTTGATAATATAATAGCATGAATACTTCATAAATTATAGATACATTGGAGACATATCACAGCCGTGGCCGCAGCACATGCCAACGTAGAGGCGAGGAATCAGGAGATCTGTGAGCAGTCCGGCCGCTTCGAGAGGGATTGTCTGGAGCGGCAGTGGGCGTTCGAGCTGACGAGCATCGCTGAACATGCAACACCGGAAGGAACCATATTGCATTTGTCTAGCTCGTCAGTAGGCTCCTCCTCCTCCGCTGCCTCTTACTGAGGGGGTGAGCGTGCTCGGCAGAGGAGAGGCTGCCAGAAGTAGCACAAAGCCCCTCCGTGGTAGTAGTAGTATTTAGGGGCTATTTTGTTTAGTTCATTTGACTATAGATGTGTGGTCGAACTGTATAACGTACTTAAAATTAGCTAGTATATATAGTTGAACTAGCTATTTCAATACGCGATTGGCAACAATTGGGGAGAAGTTTAGTCGGTTTAGCTGTCGAGTTGAACTGTTTGTATAAATTAAGAACAACTGCTTAATCTATGAATGAAATCTATGCTTAATTACTGAGTTTTAGTTGAAAAAATTAGATAGTGCTAATGATTTCTAGCTGCATATTTTGAAAAATCGCAATGTTACAAGGATTGACAAATGGCAATGTTACTAGATCTACAAATGTAAATCTTTCCAGTTTGACAAATGGCAACATACCCGATAATTGTTTGTACGTGGTTGCACACGGGTCATCCAAAACAACCATTTGCGTTGAAGGGATGAACAGATCCTGCTGATGGACCACAAGTATAGGGGATCTACCGTAGCCTTTTCGATAAGTAAGAGTGTCGAACCCAACGAGGAGCCAAAGGAAATGATAAGTAGTTTTCAGTAAGGTATTCTCTGCAAACACTAAAATTATCGGTAACAGATAGTTTTGTGATAAGGTAATTGGTAACGAGTAACAAGTAACAAGAGTAAATAAGGTGCAGCAAGATGGCCCAATCCTTTTTGTAGCAAAGGACAAGCGTGGACAAACTCTTATATGAAGGAAAGCGCTCCCGAGGACACATCGGAATTATCGTCAAGCTAATTTTCATCACGTTCATATGATTCACGTTCGGTACCTTGATAATTTGATATCTGGGTGGACCGGTGCTTGGGTGATGTCCTTAGTTGGACAAGCGTCCCACTTATGATTAACCCCCATTGCAAGCATCCGCAACTACAACGGAAGTATTAAGGTAAACCTAACCATATCATGAAACATATGGATCCAAATCAGCCCCTTACGAAGCAACGCATAAACTAGGGTTTAAGCTTCTGTCACTCTAGCAACCCATCATCTACTTATTACTTCCCAATGCCTCCCTCTAGTCCCAAAAAATGGTGAAGTGTCATGTAGTCGACGTTCACATGACACCACTAGAGGGATAACAACATACATCTCATCAAAATATCGAACGAATACCAAATTCACATGACTACTAATAGCAAGACTTCTCCCATGTCCTCAGGAACAAACGTAACTACTCACAAAGCATATTCATGTTCATAATCAGAGGGGTATTAATATGCATAATGGATCTGAACATATGATCTTACACCAAGTAAACCAACTAGCATCAACTACAAGGAGTAATCAACACTGCTAGCAACCCACAGGTACCAATCTGAGGTTTGGATACAAAGATTGGATCCAAGAGATGAACTAGGGTTTGAGATGAGATGGTGCTGGTGAAGATGTTGATGGAGATTGACCCCCTCCCGATGAGAGGATCGTTGGTGATGATGATGGTGATGATTTCCCCCTCCCGGAGGGAAGTTTCCCCGGTAGAACAGCTCTGTCGGAGCCCTAGATTGGTTCTGCCAAGGTCCCGCCTCGTGGCGGCGGAGTTTTGTCCCGTAAGCTTGCTTATGATTTTTTCTCGGACGAAATACCTCATATAGCAGAAGATGGGCATCGGAGGACCACCAAGGGGCCCACGAGGCAGGGGGAGCGCCCCCCACCCTCGCGGCTGGTGGGTGGCCCCCCTTCTGGTACTTCTTGCGCTCAGTATTTTTTATATATTCTGGAAATTACTTCCGTGAAGTTTCAGGACTTCTGGAGCTGTGCAGAATAGGTCTCTAATATTTTCTCCTTTTCCAGCCCAGAATCCTAGCTGCCGGCATTCTCCCTCTTCATGTAAACCTTGTAAAATAAGAGAGAATAGGCATAAGTATTGTGACATAATGTGTAATAACAGCCCATAATGCAATAAATATCAATATAAAAGCATGATGCAAAATGGACGTATCAACTCCCCCAAGCTTAGACCTCTCTTGTACTCAAGCGAAAGCCGAAATCGAAAAATTTGTCCACATGTTTAGAGATAGAGGTGTCGATAAAAATAAAATACGTACATGAGGGCATCATGATCATTCTTAGAACAGCAATATATATATACATATACATATATATATATATTTTCATATGATATCTTATGCTAAAGTAACAATTCAATCACAATTTCAAGTATGAATCATAAACTTCATTGAGAACCAACAAACTCTAATCTCAGTCATTGAGGCAATTGCAATTTATCATAACATAGGAAAGAGTCAATATAAGAGCTTTTCAGAAAGTCCACATACTCAACCATCTTTTAGTCTTTCACAATTGCTAACACTCACGCAATATTTATGGGTATGAAGTTTTAATCGGACACAGAGAAAGATAGGGGCTTATAGTTTTGCCTCCCAACGTTTTACCTCAAGGGTAATGTCAACAATAATAATTCATGAAGACTCACATCCAATTAGCTATATATATATCAGGATCTTTCCAACACATTGTGCTTGCCAAAGGATAAAATGTAAAAAGGAAAGGTGAAGATCACCATGACTCTTATGTAAGGTAGAAGATAAAAGTAAAAGATAGGCCCTTCGCAGAGGGAAGCAGAGGTTGTCATGCTCTTTTATGGTTGGATGCACAAAATCTAAATGCGAAAGAACGTCACTTTATATTGCCACTTGTCATATGGACCTTTATTATGCAGTCCATCGCTTTTATTTCTTCCACATCACAAGATCATATAAATCTTATTTTCTCCACACTAATACGTCATACATATTTAGAGAGCAATTTTTATTGCTTGCACCGATGACAACTTACTTGAAGGATCTTACTCAACCAATAGGTAGATATGGTGGACTCTCATGGAAAAACTGGGTTTAGGGATATTTGGAAGCACAAGTAGTATCTCTACTTGGTGCAAAGAAATTGGCTAGCAAGAGAGGGAAAGGCAAGCTCAACATGTTGGATGATCCATGACAATATAATTTATCTCACATGAAAGAAAACATAACCCATTATGTTGTCTTCCTTGTCCAACGTCAACTCTTCAGCATATCATACTTTAATGAGTGCTCACAATCATAAAAGATGTCCAAGATAGTATATTTATATGTGAACCTATGTTTCTTTATTACTTCCTATTAATTGCAACAATGACCAAAACTATGTTTTTCAACTCTCAACAACTTTTATTCATCACACTCTTTATATGTGAGCTCATTACTCTCCATAAGATCCATATGATCTCTTTATTTCTTTTTATTCTTTTTCTTTTATTTTATTCCCTCAAGATTATAGCAAAATAATCAAGCCCTTGACTCAACACTAATCTTTATTATATATAGCTCGCGGACTCGATTACATAAGAAGGTCATAAAGCAAAACTCACAACTAGATCATACTAAAACTTTATTCTACTAGATCAAGATATTATCAAAAGGATCGAACTAAGAAAATGGTAAAGATAAAAGTGATGGTGATACGATACCTGGGCACTCCCCCAAGCTTGGTAGTTGCCAAGGGGAGTGCCCATACCAGATACTCAGTTCTTATTTGTTGGTGAAGACGATGGAGTTATTCATGATGTAGGCTTGTCGTCCCTCTTCCAAGGCATAGGCTCACCATAATAGAAGGATGATCGAGTCTCCTGAATCCCCAAATCTGCGGCGAAACTCATCCTCTTGAATCTATATTCATACTCACAGTTTTGATTTTGCAGGTCATAGATCTGGGCTTGGAGGTGCTAGATTTTCTCATGAAGCTTGAAGATGGCCTCCCCAATGTCCTTGACGTCCAGCTTGTGGTTGTTGGTGAACTCCGTGATCATAATGTGATTGGAGTCGAGTCCACGCTCCACCATCTCCTAACACTTGAAAACTTGTTGCTCCAATGCCTCGAGCCTTGCCTCCATGCTTCCGGTCCTCCTTGGTCCCTCAACATCGCGGATGTGCAACAACCCCTCACGCATCTCAATGGTTTGAGGGTGTTGCAGCACCTCCGCGAGGAAAGGGTTGATGACCTTCTCGAAGAACTTGTCCTTGGGGGCACTTGAAGATGACATGATGACCTAGATCTGTCAGAAAAACAGCTCGAAACAAAGACAAGAGATATTTGTGTGATACGGTGGTCAAAACATTCAGGTGATTATATAATGAATTTTTACCGACCAAAAGAAGTGTCGTGCAAGAAAACGGAGTCCAGAGAGCGCACGAGGTGCCCACGAGGCAGGGGCACGCACAGGGGGGTAGGGCGCGCCCTCCACCCTCGTGGAAGCCTCGTGTCCTTTTCGGTCTGCTTCTTATTTTTCCTATTTTCTTAAATATTCCAAAACGAAGAAATATTGCCATTAGAACTGTTTTGGAGTCGGTTTACTTACCGTACCACGTACCTATTCCTTTTCGGGGTCTGAAACGTTCGAGAAAGTGTCCCTTATGTATTCCTTTGGAGCTACAGTTTCAATAATATTTGTTTCAACATTTATGGGATTACCTGAGATATAATGTTTGATTCTTTGACCGTTCACTGCTACCTCTTGAGCACTGCTTTGGTTTTCCCTTGAAGAGGAAAGGGTGATGCAGCAAAGTAGCGTAAGTATTTCCTCAGTTTTTGAGAACCAAGGTATCAATCCAGTAGGAGGCCACGCACGATTCCCTCGCACCTACACAAACAAATAAAATCCTCGCAAGCAACGCAATAAAGTGGTTGTCAATCCCTTCACAGTCACTTACGAAAGTGAGATATGATAGATATGATAAGATAATATTTTTGGTATTTTTATGATAAAGATGCAAAGTAAATAAAGAAAAATAAAAATGGTGCAAGAAATATCTTGTTGACGGAAGATTAATATGATAGAAAATAGACTCGGGGGCCATAGGTTTCACTAGTGGCTTCTCTCGAGAGCATAAGTATTACGGTGGGTAAACAAATTACTGTTGAGCAATTGATAGAATTGAGCATAGTTATGAGAATATCTAGGTATGATCATGTATATAGGCATCACGTCCGAGACAAGTAGACCGACTCCTGCCTGCATCTACTACTATTACTCCACACATCGACCGCTATCCACCATGCATCTAGAGTATTAAGTTCAAAAGAACAAAGTAACGCTTTAAGCAAGATGACATGATGTAGAGGGATAAACTCATGCAATATGATATAAACCCCATCTTGTTATCCTCGATGGCAACAATACAATACGTGCCTTGCTGCCCCTACTGTCACTGGGAAAGGACACTGCAAGATTGAACCCAAAGCTAAGCACTTCTCCCATTGCAAGAAAGATCAATTTAGTAGGCCAAACCAAACTGATAATTCGAAGAGACTTGCAAAGATAACCAATCATACATAGAAGAATTCAGAGAAGATTCAAATATTGTTCATAGATAAACTTGATCATAAACCCACAATTCATCAGTCTAAACAAACACACCGCAAAAGAAGATTACATCGAATAGATCTCCACAAGAGAGGGGGAGAACATTGTATTGAGATCCAAAAAGAGAGAAGAAGCCATCTAGCTAATAATATGGACCCGAAGGTCTGAGGTAGAATACTCACACATCATCGGAGAGGCTATGGTGTTCATGTAGAAGCCCTCCGTGATCGATTCCCCCACCGGTGGAGCTCCGAAAAAGGCCCCAAGATGGGATCTCATGGGTACAGAAGGTTGCGGCGGTGGAATTAGTATTTTTGGCTCCGTATCTGGTAGTTTGGGGGTACGTAGGTATATATAGGAGGAAGAAGTACGTTGGTGGAGCAACATGGGCCCCACGAGGGTGGAGGGCATGCCTGGGGGATAGGCGCCCCCCTACCTCATGCCTTCCTAGTTAATGTCTTGACGTAGGGTCCAAGTCCCCTGGATCATGTTCGTTCTGAAAATCACGTTCCCGAAGGTTTCATTCCGTTTGGACTCCGTTTGATATTCTTTTTCTGCGAAACTCTGAAATAGGTAAAAAAAATCTGGGCTGGGCCTCCGGTTAATAGGTTAGTCCCAAAAATAATATAAAAGTGTGTAATAAATCCCAATAATGTCCAAAACATAATATAATATAGCATGGAACAATCAAAAATTATAGATACGTTGGAGACTATCAAGCATCCCCAAGCTTAATTCCTGCTCGTCCTCAAGTAGGTAAATGATAAAAACGGAATTTTTGATGCGGAATGCTACATGGCATAATTTCAATGTAATTCTCTTAATTGTGGTATGAATATTCAGATCCGAAAGATTCAAGACAAAAGTTTAATATTGACATAGAAATAATAATACTTCAAGCATACTAACTAAGCAATTATGTCTTCTCAAAATAACATGGCCAAAGAAAGTTATCCCTACAAAATCATATTGTCTGTCTATGCTCCATCTTCACCACACAAAGTATTTAAATCATGCACAATCCCGATGACAAGCCAAGCAATTGTTTCATACTTTTGGTGTTCTCAAAAATTTTCAATCTTCACGCAATACATGAGCGTGAGCCATGGACATAGCACTATATGTGGAATAGAATGGTGGTTGTGGAGAAGACAAAAAGGGAGAAGATAGTCTCACATCAACTAGGCGTATCAACGAGCTATGGAGATGCCCATTAATAGATATCAATGTGAGTGAGTAGGGATTGCCATGCAACGGATGCACTAGAGCTATAAGTATATGAAAGCTCAACAAAAGGAACTAAGTGGGTGTGCATCCAACTCGCTTGCTCACAAAGACCTAGGGCATTTTGAGGAAGCCCATCATTGGAATATACAAGCCAAGTTCTATAATGAAAAATTCCCACTAGTATATGAAAGTGATATCATAGGAGACTCTCTATCATGAAGATCATGGTGCTACTTTGAAGCACATGTGTGGTAAAAGGATAGTAGCATTGTCCCTTCTCTCTTTTTCTCTCATTTTTTTATTTGGGCCTTTTCTCTTTTTTTATGGCCTCTTTTTTTAGTCCGGAGTCTCATCCCGACTTGTGGGGGAATCATAGTCTCAACCATCCTTTCCTCACTTGGGACAATGCTCTAAAATGATGATCATCACACTTTTACTTACTTACAACTCAACAATTACCACTCAATACTTAGAACAAAATATGACTCTATGTGAATGCCTCTGGCGGTGTACCGGGATGTGCAATGATGCATGAGTGACATGTATGAAAGAATTACGAACGGTGGCTTTGCCACAAATACAATGTCAACTACATCATCATGCAAAGCAATATGACAATGATGGAGCTTGTCATAGTAAACGGAACGGTGGAAAGTTGCATGGCAATATATCTCGGAATGGCTATGGAAATGCCATGATAGGTAGGTATGGTGGCTATTTTGAGGAAGGTATATGGTGGGTGTATGATACCGGCGAAAAGTGCGCAGTATTAGAGAGGCTAGCAATGGTGGAAGGTTGAGAGTGCGTATAATCCATGGACTCAACATTAGTCATAAAGAAATCACATACTTATTGCAAAAATCTACTAGTTATTGAAACAAATTATTACACGCATTCTCCTAGGGGGATATATTGGTAGGAAAAGACCATCGCTCGTCCCCGACCGCCACTCATAAGGAAGACAATCAATAAATAAATCATGCTTCGACTTCATCACATAACGGTTCACCATACGTGCATGCTATGGGAATCACAAACTTCAACACAAGTACTTGTCAAATTCACAACTACTCAACTAGCATAACTCTAATATCACCATCTCCATATCTCAAAACAATTATCAAGTATCAAACTTCTCTTAGTATTCAGCACACTCATAAGAAAGTTTTTTACTAGTCTCGAATACTTAGCATATTAGGATTAATTTCCCAATTTAAGAAAATTACCATGCTGTTTAAGACTCTCAAAATAATATAAGTGAAGCATGAGAGAATAATTGTTTCTATAAAACAAATCCACCACCGTGCTCTAAAAGATATAAGTGAAGCACTAGAGCAAAAACTATATAGCTCAAAAGATATAAGTGAAGCACATAGAGTATTCTAATAATTTTCAAATCATGTGTGTTTCTCTCAAAAGGTGTGTACAGCAAGGATGATTGTGGTAAACTAAAAAATATAGACTCAAATAATACAATACACTCCAAGCAAAACACATATCATGTGGTGAATAAAAATATAGCTCCAAGTAAAGTTACCGATGGAAGTAGACGAAAGAGGGGATGCCTTCTGGGGCATCCCCAAGATTTGGCTTATAGGTGTCCTTAGATTATCTTGGGGTGCCATGGGAATCCCCAAGATTATCCTATTGCCATTCCTTTTTTCATAATCCATCAAATATTTTACCCAAAACTTGAAAACTTCACAACACAAAACTCAAAATAGAAAATCTCGGGAGCTCCGTTAGCGAAAGAAAACAAAAAACCACTTCAAGGTACTGTAATGAACTCATTCTTTATTTATATTGGTGTTAAACCTACTGTTTTCCAAATTCTCTATGGTTTATAAACTCTTTTACTAGCCATAGATTCATCAAAATAAGCAAACAACACACGAAAAAAAGAATCTGTCAAAAACAGAACAGTCTGTAGTAATCTGTAGCTAACGCAAACTTCTGGAACCCCAAAACTTATAAAATAAATTTATGGACGTGAGGAATTTATCTATTAATCATCTTCAAAAATAATTAACTAAATAGAACTTTCCAAATAAAAATGGCAGCAATTCTCGTGAGCGCTAAAGTTTCTGTTTTTTACAGCAAGATCAAAAAGACTTTCCCCAAGTCATCCCAACGGTTCTACTTGGCACAAACACTAATTAAACAAAAAACAGAGGCTAGATAAATTATTTATTACTAAACAGGAGCAAAAATCAAGGAATAAAAATAAAATTGGGTTGCCTCCCAACAAGCGCTATCGTTTAACGCCCCTAGCTAGGCATAAAAGCAAAGATAGATCTAGGCATTGCCATCTTTGGTAGGCAATCCATAAGTGGCTCTCATAATAGATTCATATGATAATTTAATTTTCTTTCAAGGTAAGTGTTCCATGCCTTTCCTTAACAGAAATTGGAATCTAATATTCCCTTCCTTCATATCAATAATTGCACCAATCGTTCTAAGGAAAGGTCTACCAAGAATAATCGGACATGAAGGATTGCAATCTATGTCAAGAACAATGAAATCTACAGGCACATAATTCCTATTGAAACAATAAGAACATCATTAATTCTTACATTAGTTTTTAATGGTGGAATCCTCAAGGTGCAAGTTTAAAGAGCAATCATCAAAATCACGGAAACCTAGCAAATCACACAAAGTCTTTGGAATCGTGGAAACACTAGCACCGAAATCACACAAAGCATAGCATTCATGATCTTTAATTTTAATTTTAATAGTAGGTTCCCACTCATCATAAAGTTTTCTAGGGATAGTAACTTCCAACTCAAGTTTTTCTTCATAAGATTGCATCAAAGCATCAACGATATGTTTAGTAAAAGCTTTATTTTGACTATAAGCATGAGGAGAATTTAGCACGTATTGCAACAAGGAAATACAATCTATCAAAGAGAAATTATCATATTTAAATTCCTTGAAATCCAAAATAGTGGGTTCATTGATATTTAAAGTTTTGATCTCTTCAATCCCACTTTTAACAATTTTAGCATCAAGATCTAAAGACTCCGAATTTTTGGAACGCCTTCTAGGTAAAGGTGGATCATATTCAGTCCCATCAAGATTCATATTGCAAAACAAATATTTAATAGGGGACACATGAATAACTTTTATATATTCATCTTTATTTTCATGGAAACTAGAAGAAATGCTTTCACAAAACAATCTTTCTTAGCACGCATCCTAGCGGTTCTTTCTTTGCACTCATCAATGCAAATTCTCATGGCTTTGAGAGACTAATTGATATCATGCTTAGGTGGAATAGATCTAAGTTTCAAAGAATCAACATCAAGGGAAATTCTATCAACATTCCTAGCCAATTCATCAATTTTAAGCAATTTTTCTTCAAGCAAAGCATTGAAATTCATTTGCAAATTCATAAACTACTTAAGTCTCAAATTCAGAGGGCATCTTATTAAAATTTCCATAAGAATTATTGTAAGAATTACCATAATTATTAGAGGAATTACTAGGATACGGCCTAGGATTAAAATTACCTCTATATGTGTTATTACCAAAATTGTTCCTACCAACAAAATTCACATCCATAGATTCATTATTATTCTCAATAAAAGTAGACAAAGGCATATCATTAGGATTAGAAGAAACACTTTTAGCAAATAATTTCATAAGTTCATCCATCTTTCCACTCAAAACATTAATTTCTTCTATCGTGTGCACTTTCTTATTAGTAGATCTTTCAGTGTGCCTGTGGGAGTCCTGGATTAGGGGGTCTCCGGACAGCCGGACTATCTCCATTGGCCGGACTGTTAGACTATGAAGATACAGGATTGAAGACTTCGTCTCGTGTCCGGATGGGACTCTACTTGGCGTGGAAGGCAAGCTAGGCAATACGGATATGGATATCTCCTCCTTTGTAACCGACCTTGTGTAACCCTAACCCTCTCTGGTATCTATATAAACCGGAGGGTTTTAGTCCGTAGGACACAACAACTACAACATACAATCATACCATAGGCTAGCTTCTAGGATTTAGCCTCTCCGATCTCGTGGTAGATCTACTCTTGTACTACCCATATCATCAATATTAATCAAGAAGGACGTAGGGTTTTACCTCCATCAAGAGGGCCCGAACCTGGGTAAAAGCATTGTGTCCCCGGCCTCCTGGTACCATCCGCCTTAGACGCATAGTTCGGGACCCCCTACCCGAGATCCGCCGGTTTTGACACCGACATTGGTGCTTTCATTAAGAGTTCCTCTGTGTCGTCGCCGTTAGGCTTGATGGCTCCTACTATCATCGATAGCGATGCAGTCCAGGGTGAGACTTTTCTCCCCGGACAGATCTTCGTGTTCGGTGGCTTTGCACTGCGGGCCAATTCGCTTGGCCATCTGGAGCAGATTGAAAGTTACGCCCCTGGCCACCAGGTCAGGTTTGGAAGCTTAAACTACACGGCCGATATCCGTGGAGACTTGATCTTCGACGGATTCGAGCCTCTGCCTTGTGCGTCACGCGGTCACGATGAGTATGATTTAGCTCTACCATCGGACAGTGTTCAGGAGATCGCACAGGCAGCCGCTCCGACCCTCAATTCGGAGCCAGTTGCGCCGTCCATGGACGGGTGGATGGACCCCGCCATGGAGGCCTTACCCTCAGCGGCGATCGAGCCAAACATCGACCTTACCTTGCATGAGAGCCGTGTTGTTAAACTGCTGGATCCTTCTCCAGCCACGGACTCCGAGCCGCCTGTGCCCATTCCTATCGAATCCCGATTGGGCGCCGATCATGGAGTTTACCTCCGCAGATATTTTTTAGCACTCGCCCTTTGGTGACATACTGAACTCATTAAGGTCTCTCTCCTTGTCAGGAGGATCCTGGCCGAACTATGTCCGGCAGGATTGGGATGCGGACGACGAAGAAATTCGTGGCCCACCCACCACCCACTTAGTATCCACTGTCGATGACTTAACTGACATGCTCGACTTCGACTCCGAAGACATCGACGGTATGGACGACGATGCGGGAGACGAAGAGGAACCACTGCCCACAGGGCACTGGACAGCCACCTCATCATACGATATATACATGGTGGATACACCCAAAGAAGGCAATGGCGACGAGATAGCGGAGGATGACCCATCCAAGAAGCAATCCAAGCATCGACATCAGTGGCGCCGCTCTAAGTCCCGCCAAAGCAAAAGTGGTGATACCGGCACAGGAGATAATAATACTCCGGATAGTGCCGAAGACAACAACAATCCCCTCCAGCAAGATTTAGAGCAGGAGGATGGAGGAGCCAGCCCTCCTGAGAGAGCGGCAGATGGAGAGGAGGAGGATGATAATTACATGCCCCCCTCCGAAGACGAGGCAAGCCTCGGCGACGACGAATTCGCCATGCCAGAGGATCCTGTCGAACAAGAGCACTTCAAACGCTGGCTTATAGCCACGGCAAATAGCCTTAAGAAAAAGCAGTAGCAGCTTCAAGCTGATCAGGATCTGCTAGCTGACAGATGGACTAAAGTCCTCGCGGCCGAGGAATATAAACTCGACCGCCCCTCCAAGATTTACCCAAAATGCAGGGGTTGCTACCCCGACTGGAGGAAGAAGCATATGACGCGGCTGATCGGCCACCTCGTGGCCACGATAGAGAGGCATTCCAGCCAAAAACTCAGCCTGCACCCCGACGCCATTCAAATAAAAAGGCATCGGGAGATACGCCAGACCTGCGAGACATATTATAGGACAAAGAAAAGCATGCAAGATCGATCTACGGACCATGGGGGCGCGCCACTATGCAAGACGATAAACGTCACGACGGATATAGTAAAAGTAAATCCGGCCGGGCTGAACACAGCGGGCAAGACCCATTCGAGCTGCGTCGCGATATAGCCCAATACAGAGGCGCCGCACACCCCTTATGCTTCACAGACGAAGTAATGGATCATCAAATGCCAGAAGGTTTCAAACCTGTAAATATTGAATCATACGACGGCACAACAGATCCCGCAGTATGGATCGAGGATTTCCTCCTCCACATCCACATGGCCCGCGGTGATTACTTACACACCATCAAATACCTCCCACTAAAGCTCAAGGGACCAGCACGGCATTGGCTTAACAGCTTGCCAGCAGAGTCCATCAGCTGTTGGGAAGATCTGGAAGCCGCATTCCTTGACAACTTTCAGGGAACTTATGTGCGGCCACCAGATGTCGATGACTTGAGCCACATAATTCGGCAGCCAGAAGAATCGGCCAGGCAATTCTGGACTCGGTTCCTAACAAAGAAAAATCAAATCATCGACTGTCCGGATGCAGAGGCCCTAGCGGCTTTCAAACACAACATCCGCGACGAATGGCTAGCCGGCACCTTGGTCAGGAAAAGCCGAAATCAATGGCAGCCCTCACGACACTCATGACCCGCTTTTGTGCGGGAGAAGACAGTTGGCTGGCTCGCAGTAATAACATGTCAAAGAACCATGGTACTTCGGATACCAAGGACGGTAATAGCAGGTCACGTCGCAACAAACATAAGCGCCGCATTAACAGCGATAATAACAAGGATACGATAGTCAATGCCGGATTCAAAGGCTCTAAACCCGGTCAGCGGAAATAGCCATTCAAACAAAGTACGTCGGGCCCATCCATCTTGGACCGTATACTCGATCGCTCGTGTCAAATACACGGCACCCCAGATAAGCCAGCTAATCACACCAACAGGGATTGTTGGGTGTTCAAGCAGGCCGGCAAGTTAATTGCCGAAAACAAGGACAAGGGGCCACATAGAGATGACGAGGAGGAGCCCCGACAGTCACACACCAGAGGACAGAAGAGGTTTCCCCCACAAGTGCGGACGGTGAACATGATATACGCAACCCACATTCCCAAAAGGGAGCGGAAGCGTGCGCTCAGGGACGTATATGCGTTGGAGCCAGTCGCCCCAAAGTTCAACCCATGGTCCTCCCATTCGATCACTTTCGATCGCAGGGACCATCCCACTAGTATCCGTCATGGAGGATTCGCCGCACTGGTTCTGGACCCAATCATTGACGGATTTCACCTCACTCGAGTCCTTATGGATGGCGGCAGTAGCCTGAACCTGCTTTATCAGGACATAGTGCACAAAATGGGTATAGATCCCTCAAGGATCAAACCCACAAAAACGACCTTTAAGGGCGTCATTCTAGGCGTAGAGGCCCATTGCACAGGCTCAATTACACTGGAAGTGGTCTTCGGATCCCTGGATAACTTCCGAAGCGAAGAGTTAATCTTTGATATAGTCCCGTTACGAAGTGGTTATCATGAACTGCTCGGGCGAACCACATTTGCGACATTCAATGTGGTACCGCATTATGCATACGTCAAGCTCAAGATGCCAAGACCTCGCGGGGTTATTACAGTCAATGGAAACACAGAGCGCTCTCTCCGAACAGAGGAGCACACCGCGGCCCTTGCAACAGAAGCGCAAAGCAGCCTCTCAAGGCAATCCACCAGTTCGGCGTTTCAAGACCCGGACACCTTCAAGCGCGCTCGGAGCAATCAGCAACTCGACCGCCTGGCGCGATCTGAGCTCGCGTAGCAATGCGGCCCCCACACCAGTCTCATCCAAACGGCGAAACTCGTGCCACGCGTACATAATTACGCATTGAAAATACCATGGGCACAGGTGGGGAGTGGGAACACTGCGGCACGCCCCAAGACGCGGCTTAAACCGCACTAGGGGCTTCCCGTTTGGTTATTTTTCTCTTTTTCAGGACCTTAATCTCTGGAAACCCTGTCCGGCAGCACTATTGCCGAACACATGATGCAACAACCAAGGAGGCAGAAAGCTACGTCACACCACGGCATTCCCAGGTGGATTACAATAACGAGCGGAATATTTGATTTAATACTATTCCTCAGTTTGCCCTTGGAAGGGTAATAGCCATACTCTTTGCTTATCGCACCATCTGTATCATTCTACTTCAACGCACCTTTTTGAATAAACAATGCATAACATTACGACTATTATTGCATTCTTGTTATATATATATATGTGTGTGTGTGTATGTGTGTTCAATAATGACGCCTTGCAACTGTACACTTTGGTACGGCCAATACGCCAGGGGCTTACGTACCCCACAATGTGGTGTGAAAAGTCAGAACACTTTCACAAGTGCGGCACCCCGAACTTATAGCATTATATGCATCAGCTCCGAATCATGTCTTTGGTCAAATGTTGGGTTTGCCCGGCTCCTATGTTTTGGTACCTTATGTTCCGCTCTATCGGCTAAGGTAGCGCTAGGAGAACTACTGCGATTGTGCCCCGGTTCTGCTGGGCTAAGCACCTCAGTAGAGAAAGCTAAAACTGACTGTCATGATAAGGCGAGAGACTGGTCGCTGTTCGGCGAGGTTTTCGAGTCCCTAAAGACTTATGCCACTTAGAGCGAGGGGCCGGCCCTGTCCGGCTTAAAGGCATGTATCGCGCCTCGAATTCGGCCTTCCGAATACCAGGGGCTTCGCCGGAATTTAAAATTATAGAATTCTATGGGTAAGTGAGATTGATAAAGCATTATTAGTCCGGTTGCCTGGTTCGTTGTGCTGAGCACGTCCCTCGAAGGACCCAAACATGGGAACAAGAGTGCTCAGGTTTATCCCGAACACCCCAGCACTAGTGGCATGGGGGCAGAAGCCGAGGACTAGCCATCTCTTAGATTGGATAAACAGCCAAACAGAAGGTAATATTTTAAATTCACACAAGCTATGCCATTGAGAATAATTGACCATAATATTATCTAGGAGTTTAGTAGCTTCTCCTAAAGTGATTTCCATGAAAGTGCCTCCCACCGCCGAATCTAAAAGATTTCTAGAAGCAAAATTCAATCCGGCATAAATTTTTTGTATAATCATCCAAAGATTCAAACCATGTGTAGGGCAATTACAAATCATTAATTTCATCTCTCCCAAGCTTGTGCAACATGCTCATGATCTAGTTGCTTAAAGTTCATAATATCATTTCTAAGAGAGATGATCTTAGCGGGAGGAAAATACTTAGAGATAAAAGCATCTTTGCACTTATTCCATGAGTCAATACTATTTTTAGGCAAAAAGAAAACCAAGTTTTAGCATGATCTCTAAGCGAAAACGGGGAATAGCTTCAATTTAACAATATCATTATCCACATCTTTCTTCTTTTTCATATCACACAAATCAACAAAGCTATTCAGATGGGTAGCGGCATCTTCAATAGGAAGGCCAGAAAACGGATCTTTCATGACAAGATTCAGCAAAGCAGTATTAATTTCACAAGATTCAGCATCAGTAAGAGGAGCAATGGGAGTGCTAATAAAATCATTATTGTTGGTATTGGAGAAAATCACACAATTTAGTATTATCTTGAGCCATCATGACAAACAATCCAACACACAAGCAAACAAGAGGCAAACAAAAAGAGGCAAGTGGAAAAGAGGGCGAATAAAACGGCAAGGGTGAAGTGGGGAGAGAAACGAGAGGCAAATGGCAAATAATGTAATGCGAGGGATAAGAGTTTGTGATAGGTACTTGGTATGTCTTGACTTGTGGTAGGTCTCCGCGCAACGGCACCAGAAATCCTTCTTGCTACCTCTTGAGCACTACGTTGGTTTCCCTTGAAGAGGAAAGGGTGATGCAGTAAAAGTTAGCGTAAGTATTTCCCTTCAATTTTTTGAGAACCAAGGTATCAATCCAGTAGGAGACTACACGCAAGTCCTCGTACCTACACAAACAAATAAGAACCTCGCAACCAACGCGATAAAGGGGTTGTCAATCCCTTCACGGTCACTTACGAGAGTGAGATCTGATAGAGATATAATATAATAAGATAAATATTTTTGGTATTTTTATGATATAGATTGAAGTAAAGATTGCAAAATAAAATAGATTGGAAACTTATATGATAAAAGATAGACCCGGGGCCATAGGTTTCACTAGTGGCTTCTCTTCAAGATAGCATAAGTATTACGTGGGTGAACAAATTACTGTCGAGCAATTGATAGAAAAGTGCATAATTATGAGAATATCTAGGCATGATCATGTATATAGGCATCACGTCCGCGACAAGTAGACCGAAACGATTCTGCATCTACTACTATTACTCCACACATCGACCGCTATCCAGCATGCATCTAGAGTATTAAGTTCATAAGAACAGAGTAACGCATTAAGCAAGATGACATGATGTAGAGGGACAAACTCAAGCAATATGATATAAACCCCATCTTTTTATCCTCGATGGCAACAATACAATACGTGCCTTGCTGCCCCTGCTGTCACTGGGAAAGGACACCGCAAGATTGAACCCAAAGCTAAGCACTTCTCCCATTGCAAGAAAGAGAAATCTAGTAGGCCAAACCAAACTGATAATTCGAAGAGACTTGCAAAGATAATTAAATCATACATAAAGAATTCAGAGAAGAACAAATATTGTTCATAGATAATCTTGATCATAAACCCACAATTCATCGGATCTCGACAAACACACCGCAAAAAGAGTTACATCAATAGATCTCCAAGAAGATCGAGGAGAACTTTGTATTGAGATCCAAAGAGAGAGAAGAAGCCATCTAGCTAATAACTATGGACCGAAGGTCTGAGGTAAACTACTCACACATCATCAGAGAGGCTATGGTGTTGATGTAGAAGCCCTCCGTGATCGATTCCCCCTCCGACGGAGCTCCGGAAAAGGCCCCAAGATGGGATCTCTTGGGTACAGAAGGTTGCGGCGTGGTAATAGGGTTTCGTGCTGCTCCTGGATGTTTTCGGGGTATATGGATATATATAGGAGGAAGAAGTAGGTGAGTGGAGCCACGAGGGCCACGAGGGTATGGGGCGTGCCCAGGGGGCAGGCGTGGCTCCCTGCCTTGTGGCCTCCTCGTTGGTTTCTTGACGTCTAATCCAAGTCCCCTGGATCACGTTTGTTCCAAAAATAACTCTCCTGAAGGTTTCATTCCTTTTGGATTCCGTTTGATATTCCTTTTCTGTGAAACACTGAAATAGGCAAAAAACAACAATTTGCACTAGGCCTTGGGTTAGTAGGTTAGTCCCAAAAATAATATAAAAGTGTATAAAGCATTAACATCCAAAACAGATAATATAATAGCATGGAACAATCAAAAATTATAGATACGTTGGAGACGTATCATGTCGCCAAAGATTATATCGTTGGAGTCGTATTTGAACATAGTTTCCAGCTATACAATTTTTGTAACATGCATTAACACTGTTTTGGTTAAATTTAAGTTATATACCAGCAAGCGTTTGCCCGCAACACACATGGCTTATTCCATCACAAACGGCATGGATCAACTGTATGCCACGTATCGCACACGCAACTCTAATCTGATTCGTGCTTGATGTCTCCGACATCCTCGCACAGTTCGTCTTATTTGCCACGTATCACATGCGTCTGCTCGCGTCCCTCGGCAAGCTCTGCTCGCCGTTAGGCGCCGCGGCGCGCTTGCTCTGCGTCCGTCGGCGCATGCTCGGCTTGTGGACAACTTTTCCTTGCGTATTCAACTCTATATGCATGTATATGCTAGCAAGATGCCAGTGCGTTGACGGAACATCAAGATACATTTGTATGAGTAGTTTATCTTGTGAGAGAAAAGGATGAACGAGAGAAGTCCTTATCTGCAAGTGTGGAGAGAGGTGCGGGTATCTTTTTGCAAAATTTTCATAATTTGCTTTCTATCCATCAGATATAGATCGGACGGTCTATATTACATGATGGCAGGCACACCATCATCACCAACTCGGTCTTTTATAAGAGTAGAGATAGAGATGGTTGATTGCCATTGAGGCGACCGCGGAGTGCTCTGCTCGCGTTCCTCCACGCGCGCTCTACAAGTGGTTGGGCGTGCGCATGATCACATCGGGGGGCCCATATGCATGCGTTTGCGCCACGCGCGTTGCCACGCGATGCAGTTACGTGCGGCACGATGGAGTTATGATATGTCTCCAGTCGTATCTACTTTTCCAAACACTTTTGCCCTTGTTTTGGACTCTAACTTGCATGATTTGAATGGAACTAACCCGGACTGACGCTGCTTTCAGCAGAATTACCATGGTGTTATTTATGTGCAGAAACAAAAGTTCTCGAAATGACCTGAAACTTCACGGAACATCTTTTCGGAAATAATAAAAAATCCTTGCAAAGAATGAAGACCAGGGAGACCACACCCTAGCCACGAGGGTGGGGGCACGCCCCCTACCTCGTGGGCCCCTGGAGCTCCTCCGACCTCGACTCCAACTCTATATATTTGCTTTCGGGGAGAAAAAATCAGAGAGAAGGATTCATCGTGTTTTACGATACGGAGCCGCCGCCAAGCCCTAAAACCTCTCGGGAGGGCTGATCTGGAGTCCGTTCGGGGCTCCGGAGAGGGGAATCTGTCGCCATCGTCATCGTCAACCATCCTCCATCACCACTTTCATGATGCTCACCGCCGTGCATGAGTAATTCCATCGTAGGCTTGCTGGATGGTGATGGGTTGGATGAGATTTATCATGTAATCGAGTTAGTTTTGTTAGGGTTTGATCTCTAGTATCCACTACGTTCTGAGATTGATGTTGCTATGACTTCGCTATGCTTAATTCTTGTCACTAGGGCCCGAGTGCCATGATTTCAGATCTGAACCTATTATATTTTCATCAATATATGAGAGTTCTTGATCCTATCTTACAAGTCTATAGTCACCTATTATGTGTTATGATCCGTTAACCCCGAAGTGACAATAATTGGGATACTTACCGGTGATGACCGTAGTTTGAGGAGTTCATGTATTCACTATGTATTAATGCTTTGGTCCAGTACTCTATTAAAAGGAGGCCTTAATATCCCTTAGTTTCCACTAGGACCCCGCTGCCACGGGAGGGTAGGACAAAAGATGTCATGCAAGTTATTTTCCATAAGCACGTACGACTATATTCGGAATACATGCCTACATTACATTGATGAATTGGAGCTAGTTCTGTGTCACCCTAGGTTATGACTGTTACATGATGAACCGCATCCGGCATAATTCTCTATCACCGATCCATTGCCTATGAGCTTTCCATATATTGTTCTTCGCTTATTTACTTTTCCGTTGCTATTGCTATCATCACTACAAAATACCAAAAACATTACTTTTGCTATCGTTACCTTTTTGATATCGCTACCACTACTATCATATTACTTTGCTACTAAATACTTTGCTGCAGATATTAAGTTTCCAGGTGTGGTTGAATTGACAACTCAGCTGCTAATACTTGAGAATATTCTTTGGCTCCCCTTGTGTGAATCAATAAATTTGGGTTGAATACTCTACCCTCGAAAACTGTTGCGATCCCCTATACTTGTGGGTTATCAATAATCCCGGCTGTCGACGGTGGGCTGGCGGCCATGGAGGACGACGATGGGGTGGCGGCCATGACCACCACCTCCCGCCTTCAGGCCACGGTGACGGAGCGGGTGATGGCCACGGTGGCCAGCAGTGGGGTGGTGGCCACGACGGCCACCTCCCGCCTTCGGGCTGCGGCGGCAGAGCGGGAGATGGCCCTGGCTTTCGACGGTGGTGTGGTGGCAATGGCGGCGTCCAACAGCTGCCGACAGGGTAGCGACGGCGGAGCGTGTGGTGGGTGTTCCGCGCACACCCGACAGGGACGCCACGCGCACTACACTACGCCGGGGACTACGCCACCGCCGCGGTGTAGCCTCCCAGCTGGAGATGTCCTCTGATGACGGCGGAGTGGCTGAGCGACGACGACGGACCTGTGCCATTGGTGATTGCGGGAGAAGCAGACGAGATAAGCTACAGGGAGGGAGGGGAAATTGCGACGCAGGACTCGCCGGTCGTGGGGGTTTTTATAGCAAGCCGGTAAGCATTGTGATTTTGGGGGATTTCACCGAGTCGGGTGGGAAGCTTGCGCGGGAACCTGCGAGGTTGTGCGGGAACGGGCTCACCGATGATTCATTGGCGCCACCGTTTGGCCAAAAGAACACCCCCGTGCATTGTGCAAGCTTGCGCTGCAAGCCGTCTACGGTAGCGGGGTGACAAGACGTGCGAGAGGACACGTTTAACAAAAAAACATTTGTGATTTAGTTACCTACTATAGCTCCATCCTGGTTTATAAGTAGGATTTAACTAATAAAATACGAATGCATGTCGCCAAAGATAATATCGTTGGAGTCATATTTGAACATAGTTTCCAGCTATACAATTTTTGTAACATGCATTAACACTGTTTTGGTTAAATTTAAGGTTATATACCGGCAAGCGTTTGCCCGCAACACACACGGCTTATTCCATCACAAACAGCTCGGATGGATCAACTGTATGCCACGTATCGCACACACAACTCTAATCTAATTCGTGCTTGATGTCTCTGACGCCGCTCGCACAGTTCATCTTATTTGCCACGTATCACCATGCCGTCCTCTGCTCGCGTCCCTCGGCAAGCTCTGCTCACCGTTAGGCGCCGCGTCGCGCTCTATCGTGTCCGTTGGCGTGCTCTGCTCGCGTCCGTCAGCACGCTCGGCTTGTGGACAGCTTTTCCTTGCGCGTTCAACTGCTATATGCATGTATATGCTAGCAAGATGCCAGTGCGTTGCACGAAGCATCAAGATACATTTGTATGAGTAGTTTATCTTGTGAGAGAAAAGGATGAACGAGAAAAGTCCTTATCTGCAAGTGTGGAGAGAGGTGCGGGTATCTTTTTGTAAAATTTTCATAATTTCCTTTCTAACCATCAGATATAGATCGGACGGTCTATATTACACGATGGAGGGCACACCATCATCACCAACTCGGTCTTTTATAAGAGTAGAGATAGAGATGGTTGATTGCCATTGAGGCGACCGCGGAGTGCTCTGCTCGCGTTCCTCCACGCGCGCTCTACAAGTGGTTGGGCGTGCGCATGATCACATCGGGGGGCCCATATGCATGCGTTTGCGCCACGCGCGTTGCCACGCGATGCAGTTACGTGCGGCACGATGGAGTTACACGCTGCAAATTAGAACTACCATCAGGGCCTGCCGATATTCCTGGTTGTCCGTCTTCCCCTTTAATTCCCGCGGCCATTATGACCTTAGTCTCTTCAACCTTTTGATTAAGCCCCACAGCACAACAAGCACACCCACGACAACACATAGAGAGGGGATTGAGGGAGTCCTGGACTAAGGGGTCCTCGGGCGTCCGGCCTGTTATCCTTGGGCCGGACTGATGGGCTGTGAAGACATGAAGGCCGAAGACTGTACATGTGTCCGGATTGAACTCTCCTTGGTGTGGAAGGCAAGCTTGTCAACCGATTATGAAGATTCCTTCTTATGTAACCGACTCTATTGTAAACCCTAGATCCCCCCGGTGTCTATATAAACTGGAGGGGTTAGTCCATATACTCATTACCATAGTCATACAGGCTAGGCTTTTAGGGTTTAGCCATTACGATCTCGTGGTAGATCAACTCTTGTAACACCCATATTCATCAAGATCAATCAAGCAGGACGTAGGGTATTACCTCCATAGAGAGGGCCCGAACCTGGGTAAACATTGTGTCCCCCGTCTCCTGTTACCATCGATCCTAGACGCACAGTTAGGGACTCCCTACCCGAGATCCGCCGGTTTTGACACTGACATTTGTGCTTTCATTGAGAGTTCCACTGTGCCTTCAATGAAAGGTTCGATGGCCCCTTCAATCGTCTATAGTGACGCTGTCCAAGGAGAAACCTTCCTCCCTGGACAGATTTTTGTGTTTGGCGGATTTGTACTACGAGCCAACTCGCTTGGCCATCTGGAGCAGATCGATAGCTACGCCCCTGGCCACCAGGTCAGATTTGGAAGCTTGAACTACGTTGCGGATATCCGTGGAGACTTGATCTTCAATGGATTTGAGACCGCAGCGATCGCTGCCCCTTGCCCCGATGAACATGACTTAAATCTGTCATCGGATCATATCCAGGAGATGGTCCCTGTTGCTGCAACGGCCTTAGAACCGGAACATATCGTGCCATCCGAGGCCACAGAGTCCGCGGCGTTGGAGCCGCACACAGACCCGGCACCTTGCAATATTTGTGCCAATGGAACTCCGAACTCGTCTCCAGCTATAAGTTTCGGACCATGTACGCTCGCGGACACCGAGCTAGATCGGTTATCGATCTTCGAATTCAGTGCCGCAGACATTTT
Source organism: Triticum urartu (assembly GCF_003073215.2). Lineage (NCBI taxonomy): Eukaryota > Viridiplantae > Streptophyta > Magnoliopsida > Poales > Poaceae > Triticum > Triticum urartu. Next base: position 98,459,483 of record NC_053024.1, read on the forward strand.
TTAGCACTCACCTTTGGACAATGTGCTAAAATCTTTAAAGAACCTGTCATTCACGGGAGACTCGCAGCCGAACTATGTCCAGCTCGAACTAGGGGCTAACGACGGAGAATTTTGCTTCCCACCCACCACCCACTTCATAGCTACCATCGGGGACTTAACCGACGTACTGGATATGACTCCGAAGACATCGACGGCATGGATGACGATGCTGACAAGGAGCAAGGCCAAGACCCGCAGTTCACGGGACGTTGGACGGCCACCTCTTCATACGATGTGTACATGGTTGATACACCTAAAGAATCTAGCGGCGATGACAAAGAAGAACCAGGTGTGAATAAACCTTCTGAGACACAGTCCAAGCACCGGCGCCCTAAACGCCGCTCTAAGCCATGCCGCTCAAAAGATGGCAACACTAGCACTGAAGAAAATAGCACTCTGGACGATGCCGAAAACAACGAAGACCCTGTTGAAGCAGCATCCGAACAGGAGGAATAGGATAATGAGCAAGCTAACCATGATAAACAAGACATGCCGAGTGACACAGATGATCATAGTTATCGTCCACCCTCCGAGGATGAGGAGAGCCTCGGCAGTGCGGAATTCATCATGCCTGAGGCACCCCTAGAGCAGGAGCGCTTTAAGCGCCAGCTGATAGCTACTGCAAGAAGCCTAAAGAAAAAGCAGCAACAGCTCCAAGTCAATCAAGACCTACTCATTGACAGATGGACCGACGTCCTGGCAGCCGAAGAAAACGGCCTCAAGCGCCTGCTACCACTTGAGCACTACGTTGGTTTTCCCCAGAGAGGAAGGGATGATGCAGCAAAGTAGCGTAAGTATTTCCCTCAGTTTTTGAGAACCAATGTATCAATCCAGTAGGAGGCTACGCGCGAGTCCCTCATACCTGCACAAAACAAATAAATCCTTGCAACCAACGCGAATAGGGGTTGTCAATCCCTACACGGCCACTTACGAGAGTGAGACCTGATAAATATGATAAGATAATATTTTTGTGATAAAGATGTAAAGTAAAATAAAGGAAAAGGAAAGAGAAAAGGAAATAACTAAGTAGTAGGAGATTAATATGATAAAGATAGACCCGGGGGCCATAGGTTTCACTAGTGGCTTCTCTCGAGAGCATAAGTATTCTACGGTGGGTGAACAAATTACTGTTGAGCAATTGACAAAATTGAGCATAGTTATGAGAATATCTAGGAATGATCATGTATATAGGCAT
>NC_053024.1:98461716-98531297 GCF_003073215.2 Triticum urartu
GAATTCTGTTTTGAACAGTTGGTTGAAATTATTAATCGTTGTCTTAGCTAGAAAATGGGATGTACTTTTAACAAATTGTAAACGGGATGTAGTAAATTCCATTAGAATTCAAAAATGGGATGTACATTCTTACAAATTGCAAATGGACTATAAGTTCTCTGCCACACACTTGTGGCCCTACTAAGTTGATGCTTCCCCTAAGAAAAAGTAAGTTGATGCGTATGCAAGGCTTCGTCAACTTATAGTCAACACACGGTTCTAGCAGCAGTGTCCGTTGGATGTCTATCCAACGGATGTCGTGCTTCTTCTTCAATCTCAGATATTCTAGCTTCGGCCGCCCAAAAAATGATTCCTCCCCCTGACATCTGGGGCGCACTATTTCGGAGGCTGACCTGTGGGCCTACTAAGTTGACGTGTACCAAGAGTTTTGTCAACTTAGTCAATATAAACGATTCTAGCTGCAGTGACCATATGATGTCCATCCAACGGCCGTCGTGATTCTTCAACCTCTGGTCTTCTTGCTCCAGCCGCCCAAAGAAGCGCCGGTCATGCCGTCTGCTCCTGCCTCCCGTGGCCGGCTGTGCTGCCGCGGAGGCCTGACCGCCCCCTACCACTCCCACCGCTGGCTAGGCCCTGCAGTGACGGCATCCTCACACCGCAGCCGAACCAGTGAACCCTCGTACTCCTCTCCACGTGGGCATCCACTGTCGCATCTTCCCCGGCTCCGTGTCGTCCCCTTCCTAGGCCTCGCCATCGTCCACCGCCTTGGTGCTCTCAGCGTGGCGTGGTCAACGACCAACTTCCATCGGAAGAGTACTGTACGTGGAGAGGCTGACAACTGGGTCCACGGCCGCAGCAAGGAAGTGCCTCCTTATTACGCGGAAAATAATTATTCCTCCACCTGACAGCAGGGGCCCACTAGATGGGCCACTGTATTTCACAAAAAAAATATTTTCCCCCGACTGCTGGGACCCACCAGCTACATCTTCGTACGCAAGAAAGTGCGTCCATATTACGGGCAAAAAAATGATTGCCCCCTGACTGCTGGGACCCACCTGCTACATATTCGCACGCAAGGAAGTGCCTGATAGTCGGGACCCACCTGGTCAAAGCGTACGTAGCGTTGTCATTCTGGTCGTGAACGTGTACATACTGGTCGATGTAGAGGCGCGCACGTGTCGTAGTAGAGGCGTGCACGTGTCGTAGTAGAGGCGCGCACGTAACATGTACACGTACGTACAATGGACAGGGTGCAAGAAAGAAAATACGGCCACACAAGTACATACGGGCGGGGTCTCGAACGCCTATTCGTGCATACTTTCGACCAGGGCTCGTGTACATGGCTGGGTCAGAATGGAGAAGCTGCGCCGTCGTCATGTTCATGGGGAGGCAACGGAATGCGTCATGTTCATCTGGAGGCAACGGAATACGTCATGTTCATCATGAGCCAACCGGCTTGGATGGAACAGCCGATGGAAACGAGGCCTGGCGTACCGCAGAACGGAGGAAACAGCCTTATGTTCGACCAGCCCTGGTTGAAATGGGATCCTATTCATCGGGAGGGGTCTGGCATACCGCAAAACGATCAAAACGGGGTCCTGTTGATTGGGAGGGGTGTGGCGTACCGCAAAACAGAGGAAACAGACATGTGTTGGAGCGCTAGGTCGAAATGGGGGTCCTGTTCATCGGGAGGGGTGTAGCATACCGCAAAATGGGACTCCATGGGATACTGTTCATCTCCACCGTCGACTGCCTCCATGGGCTACTGTTCATCCACCGTCGACCTCCTCCAGCCTCCACCTGTGGCTGTTCATCCACGGGCTCCTATTCATCCATCCTCCACCGCGCGCTCCTCCACTGGCTACTGTTCAACTAGCCCTCTCTAGGGGGTCCTGTTCAACCACCCCTCCACGGGCTACTGTTCATCCAGCCCTCCACCGGCTACTGTTCAACCAGCCCTCCACGGGGTCCTGTTCATCCAGCCCTCCACGGGGTCCTGTTCATCCAACCCTCCATGGGGTCCTGTTCATCCATCGGCTCGATCGATCGGGATACTGTTCATCCAGCAGCAACGACATCTACTACCACGGGGTCCTGTTCATCCAACCCCCCACCAGGAATTGTTCATCCAACCCCCCCCCCCCCAACAACGCTCACTTTTCATCCAGAGGCAACATCGATTGGCTTTAGTTAGCAGCAGTAGCGAAGGAATCACTCGGGTTCAGTTAACAGCAAGGGTTTGATCGATCGCTCGAGTTCAGTAACGCGTAGCCTGCAGTGCAATCGCTCGGGTTCAGTTAGGCGAATGCCTCGCTCGGGTTCAGTTAGAGCCCAACGCCTCGCACCCACGCACGTACGTGAATGAGAGAAACGCGCATCGCTCGGCCCCCGACCACCCACCGTAACTGAGAACTCCCTGATATTTTCCTCGCCCTCGCTTCTACCACAATTTTTTCCATCATGGACGGCCCAAAGAATGTCATGCAGCTGCATCTCCGGCCCGCCCAGGACGAAAAGCCCATTTTCTGTCATGTTTTTTGTCATAGAAGTAGGAGCCCACCACATCTATGATGATACCGGGTTTTGTCACAATTATCGTCAAAGAAGTGTCATAGGGATGACAGAAAAAATTTCGTTCGACCCAAAATGTCACAAATGTGTCTTTTTTTGTAGTGTTGCCAGGCGCCACTGAGTATATGGGTCCTCATGCTCGTGATCATCGTCATCGTCATCTCCCCCTGGGTTATAAAAATTTTCAAGTATAGGTGGTGGAATGTTCACAGGACCTTGGAAATACAAGAAGGTTAATTAGTAAAGGGAAACTAGCTAATCCGCATGCATGTGGATGAAACAATTATAATTATGATGGAAGACAAACATACCGAAAGCATAAGGATTCCATGCAAAAACAGTGCCACGAGTGGTGGTAGCAAACACAAGACCCTCGTATTGAATTGCATCACAGTACTCATCCGTGTATAGAAACTGATTTTTGAGCAATATCCATCCAGTCAAACTATGAAGGAAGGCAACAAGCTTGTCGAAGATAGCAACAACTCCATAGTCCATTAAATCCCAAGAGCGGTCGGGAACTTGACAAGTTGTTATCTTATGTAGACGACAGTCACCATGACCATAGTTGAATGTACGTAGATAACCGGTGTGCTCAACCTCTAGGCAGTCTGAGATTTTTGGAAGTGGAACCCGGTGACGAGTGTACACATTCACAAGTTCCCACTCACAGTTGGACCCAATATAAACAACACAATCTCCATTTGTGCCTGCCCAAGCCTTACCCTCAAGCGATTGCATCTAAACATCACACGTACAATTATCAAGCGGTACCAACTTGCACAAGGCGAGGCCTCCGTCGTCCACGCGCCAGTGAGCAGGGTCACAGTGAAGAAGATAGGGGAGATAAAACCGATCCTAGACCCTTGGGTTCGTTGTAATGATGATATTAGTTGAGTCGAGAATGGTCTTGAACGAACCTTCCATGCTAGCCGAGGTGATGATGTCACACCGATCAATGAGTTCCTCCACCACGTCATCATTCAGATCGGGGCAAGAATAACGGGGTCATTTCCGGCCTGTTCCCTCCATGGAGAAGATGATCGAACAGTGGCAGAAGGAAGGGTGAAGGCAAATGGAGGAGGGAGGAAAAGCGTGCGACAGCAGTTCCAAATCGAGCGGGAAAGGCGAAGAGTCGATGGACGGTTGCCACAGTACACGAAGAGGCACCCCCAGGCCTACATAGACGTCCGTTTAGAAATAGTACAAAAGGACTCGCCGTCGTCTCACTGACATGTTGGAATGGGACCACATGTCAACGAAGAGGCTAGTGGGGAGCGGACGGTTGCCACAGAGGTCATACACGGACGACAAGGCCGTCCTGTCAGACCTAGCGCCCGCACGGGATGGCTTCCGTCCCCCACACGAGCGAAGCCACTTCGCACCCCCACACGGTTGGTCCGCCACGCCGCTAGGCCAACTCCAGCGCGTGCAGCTCAGACGCGCGCTCGCTCAGCCCACTTTCCCTCGACTCCCCGGAGCTACCCAACCACGGCTACATGTTTTGCGCACCCTGCAGCCAGATTTGGAGCGGATCTGGTCAGGTTTGAGCTCTCCCGGCTATGGGAGGCCACGCCGTGCCATGGACTGGCCGGGCACCGGGCCGAAAGGCCATGGCAAGGCCGCGAGGCCGCATGCAGGTACTGACTCCTCATCTAGCCACTCAGATCTACACTATCAGCGGTCCACCGGCAGATACATGAATGGCGGTCGGCCGGGCTCGGTGCTGGCCCAAAAGCTCGACGGCGCACCGTTGCCACTCATTACGTGCGACGACTGCCCAAAGAAGGTCTTGTGTCGCGTGTCTACAACACCGGAACATCCCGGATGGGTGTTCATCAAATGCTCAACCGATGGGGCATGTGCTACTTTAGCTTCGGTTGTGCTCTCAGATTAGACTAGTTGTGCTAACTTAAAATTTTATTGTGTAGAATGGATGCAAGTTTTGGTATTGGGAAGAAGAGTACATAGATATATTGATAGAGCGCAATTTAGTAGATGTTCTAGCACTTTTAGCTAGCATAGAGGCTAGAGATGAAACTAGTGCACTTGTTGATAGAATAGAGGCTAGACATGAGATTAGATGCGAGGAAGCAACGTCTACTTCTTTACACTCGAACAAGGAAGAAGCGCACAAGATCGAGCCTCCACAGATCAACAATGAATTCATCGAGAGGGCACTAACCCAACTTACAGGAGCAGTTATGGAAGTTGGATATCTTCTAAAATGTATTCTTGTGGTTCTTGTTTTCTTTGGTCTTGCTTTTCTAGTCAAATTTTGGTGATATATTTCCATGTACCAAAAATCAATGATGAAAAAAAGATATGTGTTTGCAAAGAAAAATGTACGTGGTCGGGATGCGTCCGCGCGTTCGGCACACGACCACTGCATCCGAGAAATGGCATGAACACGACCCCATTGCCCTACCCAAACTGATAGAATCTGGGCAAAACAGAGGTCCATTTGGGGTCGTGCATTGGAGTTGGCCTTACAAGTAGGACCGCGGTTGAGGAAACTGACTATCGGCAAACCCCCACCTCACCCTACGCACGATGGCTGAGTTAGAGAAACGAGGAGGTTGAAGAGATAGTTGTAGCATGGACTCTAGGAAATATGGTGTCAAATGGAAGTCGTGCTCGTGGTGTGTGCCGTACTCCTGGACGTGAATGCTTGTTCTGGCCCATGCCACCCTACTATATATCGAGGATTTGAGGTGTTGGTTACGTACAGTGAACACATTAACATATGGCCCACCTCACACTGTGGCCAAATTTCCTGGAGTCTGTGCTAGGTTAAAAAGTGTTCTTTGTGAGGGTGGGTGGCTGGTCTCAAGTTTAAAACTTGTTGCGTATACATAGACGTAGAGATAGTGCAGCAGTTTTGAAAGTTTGAACCCAAACATCATAATGTAATTTCTACGGGACTCATCCAAGGACCTAGGATGGTGGGATTCGTAGCTACAGTAAAAACACCCGCCCGACACGCGAAGCATGTGAAGCTAGTACAAATAGTAGTACTATTGTTGATTGGACTCATCCGATAACCTATTGCAATGCATGTACAATTATGTATTCGAAAAATATTTTTTTGCCTCATTGCAGCACCCACTCAGAGAAGCGACTCGAAAGCCATTCATAAATTTGTAAGTTTATCACAGGCATATCATTTTATTACATATAACGGGTCATGAACCCACAACAACAACGAGGATACATTATAAATACTAAAGTTTTCATCGCACAACAAATAGCAAGCAATGAAATGAACTTCAGCTCAACCAATCCTCGGTGTTGGAAATGCTTGCTTTGAACCAGAAGTGATTCTCTGGGAAGGGGCGGCTACTGTAAATCTCGAGACCAACGCATGACTGATCATCCAGGCTGAGGCGGCCTATGTCAGGACACATATTGTGATAGCCACGGTAGGGAACCATAGCAATGTCCGAGGTATAGATACAATTGCTTCTCATAAATGGTAGTAGCGTTGTGTCAATAGCAGTTGGATCGCCTTTCACCATCATTGGATAGTTTTGTCCAAGAAAGAGCGAGTTTCCTCCAAGAGTATCAATACTAAACCAGGGAGAAGGTGTGTAACATCCCAATTTTCAATTTGGATGTTATACATAGGTCATCATATGCATATCACATTTTATTTGCATTTTGTTTGTGATCCTAGAAATCTTAAGCAACTCAAAGACCCACGGAGAGAGTTGGGGATTTCATTTACTTTCATATTTGACTTTTCTCAAATTTGAAAAGAGGAACATTTTGGTTTTAATCATTTTTCTCTCTGAATATTTCAAATATTAAAATAAAAGAGAGAAGATAATATGACTTCTTCAAAAAGAGAGGAATATTGGAGGAAAGATTTTAAAATCAAATAAATTTTTTATTTGGATTTTATTCGAGATTTTATTTGAATTGCAAAAATATGCATTTTTCAAAATTGCATTTTTAGGCCAAAAAATGTTCACTTTGTTCTAAATATTTTATTTAGACGGTGAAAATTGTTTTTGGCATTTTTTATTTTTTATATTTTAATAGGATTTTTATTCGGCGGAAATTATTTATAAAAAAAAGTTTCCGGACCGACTGGGCCGAAACCCAGCCGGCCCAACTCCCACGCGTCGCCGCCTTCCCCGCCGCCGTGCCGCACACGGACGCCGAGGGGAGTCCGAGCCGGACTCCTCCCCGAGCGGGCCCCCCCCCCCAGCCAACGCCGCCCCCGCCCCCCTTATATACGCGCCGCCGCCGCCCTCCGCCACCTTGCCTCGCCCGCCTCCCGCAAGCAGCAGCAGCCGCCATCGCCGCGCCGCCACAGCGCCCCGCGCCGCCGTCACCACATGCCGTCGCCGCCGTCCCACGTCGCTGCCACCCCTCGCCACCGCAGGAGCAACCGCCACCGCCGCCCGACGCCGTCACCAATTCGATCTCGCTGCCTCCAGTCGTTTTCATTGAACCGGTAAGAACCGGCCGACCCAACAGTTTTTTCGGTTTTAGTTAGATCGGTTTATTTTTTTAGGGTTTATCTATTTAACGAACGTTCGTTTGTTTAGATCTGTTAGTGAACGATTTTCGTTAGATTAGTTCTGTTAGCGAACGTTCGCACCGTAGTTTTTTCTTTTTATTTCTATTTTCGGCCAGGGACCTATCCGCGATTATTTGTATCGCAGATTAGCCCGTGATCTTCAAACCCTCGCAGTTTTTCAACCGTTTGTCCAAATCTAGTGAAACCAACGCCAAAATCTTCGTCTCGAACCCCTCTTTCCAGCTAATCAACTTGAACATGGTTTTAGCAAATTAAAATTTGGTTGCAAGTAGATTTGAATTCGAACTTCTTTTGATCGTAGTTTGAGTTTCGTAGCTCCGTTTTGATTGATTCTTTTTGCATATCGAAGACTTTTAGTTTGGATTTTTTATCTGAGTTTACCCTTGCATATATGCTTGATTTCTTATGTATGCTATTGTCTGTTTGTGATAGAATTTCCGGAGTGCGAAGCGTGCTACTACGAGTCACTAGGATTTTTAGATCGTCAGCAAGGCAAGTAACACTTTGATCATACCCCTTTATTACCCAGTTTTTATGCATTAGTTTCAACCCTCAAACATTGCATGTGTAGGATTGATAACATGTGGTATTGGGAAGTAGATGATGAGGTAGAACCTATTGTCCTTTATATCAAACCATGGGAGTTACTTCTACATTATGCTTTCACTGCTATGCTATGCTTGTAGACGTGGATTGGTTGAGTGTATTCATGATAGATGTGAGAGTTGTTAATTAATGGTTAACTTAAGGTGGCTACTTTAATATAGATCTGGGTGGATTGGTTGCGGGCACCCGGAGAATCCAGTGTTGTCCTAGGATATCCCGGAGTACCTGTGTGATCATCCTACGGTTTGCCACCCAGGCTCAAAGGGGTCATAAGACTATTCATGCTAGAAACTTCCGTGTGCAGCCACAAGCCATTATGGGCTCTGGCATAGTTGAGTATGTTGTGTGACCTCTTTCAGTGGTAGACTAGCAGATGTAGGGGATGTAGGTGGTACTGTCTACCCAGAGTAAAGAGCTAATGCTTCTGAAAGACTGTGTCTTGGTCATCCGTTTCTCAAACATCATGCAGTGCGAGAAATTAAACGGAGGAGATCGAGTCTTGTGGCAAAAAGTGCACAAACCTCTGCAAAGTGTACAAACTAATCATGGTTAGCCGTGTCCTCGGTTATGGACATCTTGAGTATCTAGTTCGTGAATTATTGATTTGATCTCATCACTCTAAATTAATTTGTTGGGTTCTTAATACTGTTTAATTGGGATTGAGTTGGAGGAACCTTTTCAATGTTTATCAACCACCATGATAGTTAAACAAAATATATTCCTTTGTTGTAGGAAAAAATTGCCTCTTCGCAAAAACATGATAACCATAGAGCCTCCACTTGCCATATATGCATATAGTTATAGCTATTACCTGTTCATTGCTCTATAGTGTTATTTTGCCAGCATATTCCACGTGCTGACCCGTTTCGGGCTGCAACGTATTATGTTGTAGACTTTTCAGACGAAGAGTAAGGTGCGCTAGGTCGTTGTCGTGCACTCAGCTATGCCGTTGGAGTTGATGGACTCATTTATCTTTGATGCTTCCGCAGTCATCTTATTTAGATGGCCTTAAGCCATATTATTGTAATAAGCTCTCTTTTGAGATATTCGATGTAATAAGTATGTGATTGCATTATGTTATAAATCCTTCAAGTACTGTGTGTGTCAGCATTACCGATCCAGGGATGACACTTATGCACAGAGACTTGATCCACTCGGGTCGGGTCGCTATAAGGTGTTGGCGCTAACACAGTAATATCCATCCCGAATACCCTGCAATAGATGTTGGAATAGGTCCGGAGAGTGCGACCATGGGAGACAACACCTGCTTCCTTAGTAACATCAGCACTGCCCTGTATACAGACAAGAAGACGTGACCATCGGAATAAGTTGTCAGGCGCCACTGAGTATATGGGTCCTCATGCTCGTGATCATCATCATTGTCATCCCCCCTTGGTTATAATTTTTTTCAGATATAGGTGGTGGAATGTTCACGGGACCTTGGAAACATAAGAAGGTTAATTAGTAGAAGGAAACTAGCTAACCCGCATGCATGTGGATGAAACAATTATAATTACGGTGGAAGAGAAACGTACCGAAAGCATAAGGATTCCATGCAAAAACAGTGCCACGAGTGGTGGCAGCAAACACAAGACCCTCGTATTGAATTGCATCACAGTACTCGCATGTGTATAGAAACTGATTTTTGAGCAATATCCATCGAGTTGAACTATGAAGGACAGCAACAAGCTTGTCAAAGATAGCGACAACACAAGCATTCCTATAACCCCAAGAGAGATCGGGAACTCGACAAATTGCTATCTTCTGTAGACGACAGTCACCATGATCGTAGTTGAACGTACGTAGAATACCGGTGTGCTCAACCTCTGGGCAGTCTGAGATTTTTGGAAGTGGAACACGGTGACGAGTGTACACATTCACAAGTTCCCACTCGCAGTTGTACCCAATATAAACAACCCAATCTCCATTTGCACCTGCCCAAGCCTTACCCTCAAGCGATGGCATCTTAACATCACACGTATCATTATCAAGCGGCATCAACTTGAAGAAGGCGAGGCCTCCATCGTCTGTGCGCCAGTCGGCAGGGTCATGATGAAGAAGATAGGGGAGATCAAACCGCTCCTGGATCCTTGGGTTCCTTGTAATGATGTTATTAGTTGAGTCGAGAATCGTGTTGAATGAACCTGCCATGCTAGCCGAGGTGATGACTTCGCACCGATCAATGAGTTCCTCCATCGCGTCATCATTTAGATCGGGACAAGAATAATGCGGTCATTTCTAGCCTATTCCCTCCATGGAGAAGGCGATCGAACAATGGAAGAAGGAAGGGTGAAGGCAAATGGAGGAGGGAGGAAGAGCGTGCGACAAAAGTTCCAAATTGAGAGGGAAAGGCGAAGAGTCGGTGGACGGTTGCCACGGTACATGAAGAGGCGCCCCGGCCTACATAGACGTCCATTCGGAAATTGTACAAAAGGACCCGCTGTCGTCTCACTGACATGTTGGAATGGGACCACATGTCAACGAAACATGGTGTGTAATTTCTCGTGCAAAATGCGATCTGGCCATGTTGGCCCGAGGCCACATTAGTTATCAACCTTTATTTTTTAATGGTGTACCGTTCAGTTTTGAAGCACGACTAACTGGTACTGTATGCAGAGAAAATATAAACTACTCTACCACTACTGCACCTCTAGTACTAGTAGTACAAAAAAGATATATAGGCTGGAGCTTCAACGCTTTCTTGCTAAGGGTTGCCCACTTGCTTCCCACACTATCATCCTCTCTCCAGATCTAAAAAAGACAGCCTCTCTCTCCCTCCTCACCGGTGATCACAGATCCGCCGGGGAAGAAAAGGACATGCAGCGTTGACGCACTCGTTTGTTTTTTAGATGGAAGCAGGGTGTCAACTGGGCTGTGCGGGGCACTTTGGCCCGTCTAGACAGCCTTTTCTTTTATGTTTACCACAGACCAGCCTAGTAGTTTTTTTTTCTTTTTGAAAATGGCTAGCCTAGTTTTTTTGTGATTTGTCAAGTCGCTTTGTCAGCCCTGTTGGGTTGCAAATCTTTCAAGACAAGGAGAGCTTCACTCGGATGGCCGAGAAAATGTCTTATCAGTAATGAGAAATGGGCTATGCATTTTCAAAACACATCAAACCGGCAATTAGTTTCAAATTTCTTTTTTTCATTTCAAGATTTTAAATTGCATTGATTCTTATGTGTGGACAATTTTTGGATTTTATATTGATATACATTTATTTTTAAAATCAGTTTGAATGTGACTCGAAATTTTGGGATTAAAAACAGTTCGGACCGCACCGAAATATGCAAAATTCTGTAAAATTTCGTATATTTTTTTAACCCTGGCCACAATATGGGTTGTAATGCTAACAAAAATAATATGGGCTCCAAAAAAACCTTAAGAATTAGCAAATGGTATGTAAATTATTAGAAATAATGGCAGATGGGTTGTATGTTGTTTTCCACAGATTTGAGGCTTTTGTAAAAAAAAGGTTGACGCGCAAGCAGTGACTGTTGTATGTCCATCCAACGACTGTCGTGCTTCTTCAATATCTGCTCTTCCTGCTCCAGCCGCTCAAACAAGCGCCGGCGGGACTGCCTGGTCCCTCCTCCCGTGGCCGGCTGTGCTGCCGCGTAGGCCTCACCGCCCCACTATACTCCCATCGCTGGCCTAGCCATCCCTCTACTCACCCACACCTGTTGTTATTCTTCGGCAACGGCAGACGAACCAGTAAACCCTTGTACTCCCCTCCGCGTGGGAAACAACTGCCGAGTCTTCCCTGGCTCCGTGTTGTTCCCTTCCTAGGCCTCACCGTCGTCCACCACCCTGGTGCTCTCAGCACGGCGTGGTCAACGTGGTCAACGAACGACATGCATCGGAAGTGGACTGTACGTGGAGAGGCTGACAGCTGGGTCCACAGCCGCACACAAGGAAATGCCTCCTTACTATGCGCAAAATAATGATTCCTCCACCTGACAGTTGGGACCCACCGGAAGGGCCTCCATATTTCACGAAAAAAACGTACCCCCGCTTACAGGTCGGACCTACCAGCTATATCTTCGCACGCAAGGAAGTGCCTCCTTATTACGCAAAAAAATGAATACTCCTCCTGCTAGCTGGGACCCACCATAGTGGGAGGCTGACTTGTGGGCCTACTAAGATGACGGGGATGGAGGGCTTTGTCAACTTAGTCAATATGAACGATTCTAGCTCCAGTGACCGTACGATGTCCATCCAACGGCCGTAGTGCTTCTTCAACCTCTAGTCTTCTTGCTCCAACCGCCCAAACAAGCGTCGGCCGTTCCGCCTGCTCCTGCCTCCCGTGTCCGACTGTGCTACCACCGCTGGCCATGCCATCCCTCTATACTCACCCACACCTCCTGTTATTCTCCAGCGACGGCAGCCTCACACCGCAGCCAAAGCAGTCAACCCACATACTCCCCTCCACGTGGGCATCCACTGCCGCATCTTCCCCGGCTCCGCGCCGTCCCCTTCCTAGGCCTCACCGTCGTCCACCGCCCTGGTGCTCTCGGCGCGCCATGTTCAACGTGGTCAAGGAACGACTTCCATCGGAAGAGTACTGTACGTGGAGAGGCCGATGGCTGGGTTCACGGCAGCAGCAAGGAATTGCCTCCTTATTACGTGCAAAATAATAATTCCTCCCCTTGACAGCAGGGACCCATCAGATGGGCCACCGTATTTCATGAAAAAACGTTTCCCCCCTGACTGCTGGGACCCACTAGCTACATCTTCGCACGGAAGGAAGTGCGTGACAGTCAGGACCCACCTGGTCGAAGCGTATGTAGCATTGTCATTCTGGTCGCGAACGTGTACGTACATACGATCGGTCTGTCTGCAGGCTGCAGTGATGAACCATGGCCGTGTAAGGAAGGACACGTGTCGTATAGAGGCGCGCACGTAGCATATACATGTACGTACAGCGACCAGGGTGCAAGAAAGTAAATACGGCCACGTACGTACATACGGGTGGGGTCTTGAATGCCTACTCGCGCATACGTACGGCCAGGGCTCGTGTACATGGCTGGGTCGGAACAGAGAAAATGCGTCGTCATCGTGTTCATGGGGAGGCAACAGAATACGTGGTGTTCATCGGGAGCCAACCGTCTTGGACAGAACAGCCGATGGAAACGAGGCCTGGCGTACCACAGAACGGAGGAAACAACCTTGTGTTCGACCAGCCACGGTCGAAACAGGATCCTGTTCATCGGGAGGGGTCTGGCGTACCGCAAAACGGCAGAAATGGACTTCTCTTGGATCTCCTACGGTCGAAACAGGGTCTTGTTGATCGGGAGGGGTGTGGCGTACCGCAAAACAGAGGAAACAGACTTGTGTTGGAGTGCTATGATCGAAACAAGGGTCCTATTCATCGGGAGGGGTGTGGTGTACCGCAAAACGGGACTCCACGGGATACTGTTCATCTCCATCGTCGACCTCCTCCAGCCTCCACGGGCTACTGTTCATCCACCGTCGATCTCCTCCAGCCTCCACCTGCGACTGTTTAGCCACGGGCTCCTGTTCATCCAGCCTCCACCGCTCCTCCATCGGCTACTGTTTAACCAGCCCTCTTCACGGGGTCCTGTTCAACCACCCCTCCATAGGCTACTGTTCATCCAGTCCTACACCGGCTACTGTTCAACCAGCCCTTCATGTGGTCTTGTTCATCCATCCCCAACCAGCTCGATTGGGGTCTTGTTCATCCAGCGGCAACGACCTCTGCTACCACAGGGTCCTGTTCATCCAACCCCACCGGGAACTGTTCATCCAACCCCCCCCCCAACAACGCCCACTGTTCATCCAGAGGCAGCATCAATCGGTTTCAGTTAGCAGCAGTAGCAAAGGAATCTCTCGATCGGGTTCAGTTATCAGCCATCGATCGATCGCTCGGGTTCAGTAATGCGTAGCCTGCAGTGCAATCGCTCGGGTTCAGTAGGAAAACGCCTCGCTTGGGTTTAGTTAGAGCCCAACACCTCGCACCCGCACGCGCGTACGTGTATGAGAGAAACGTGCATCGCTCGGCCCCGACCACCCACTATAACCGGGAACTCCCCGATAATTTCCTCGCCCTCGCTTCTATCACAGTTTTTTCGTCATGCACGACCCAAAGAATGTCATGCAGCTGCGTCTCCGGCCCACCCAGGATGAAAAGCCCATTTTCTGTCATAATTTTTTGTCATAGAAGTGGGAGCCCACCACATCTATGATGATACCGGGTTTTGTCACAATTATCGTCATAGAAGTGTCATAAGCATGACAGAAAAAAATTTGTTCGTCCCAAAATGTCATGGATGTGTCTCTTTTGTACTGTGGATTGCATGCCAAAGATGATAATACTTAGACCTATTCATGTTTTATGCCTAGCTAAGGGCATTAAACAATAGCGCTTGTTGGGAGGCAACCCAATTTTATTTTTGTTCTTGCCTTTTAGGTCCTATTTTGCATTAAATAATTTATCTAGCCTCTGGTTAGATGTGGTTTTTATGTTTTAGTTAGTGTTTATGCCAAGTAACACCTTTAGGATAGCTTATGATGATAGTTGATTTGATCTTGCTGAAAAACAGAAACTTTTGCGCTCAGTGACAGAATTGATCTGAGCTACTGGAATGCGATAAATTCTTGAATTTTTTACACAAGATTAATAAACAAATTTTTTAGGTCGTCCTAATTTTTTAGGATTTTGGGAGGTTTACAGATTACTACAGACTGTTCTGTTTTTGACAGATTCTATTTTTCGTGTGTTGTTTGCTTATTTTGATGCATCTATGGCTAGTATTGGGGGGTATGAACCATGGAACAGTTGGAATACAGTATATATTACACCAATATAAACAAATAATGAGTTCACAACAGTATCAAAAGTGGTAATTTATTTTCTTATACTAACGGAGCTTATGAGATTTTCTGTTGAATTTTGTGTTGTGAAGTTTTCAAGTTTTGGGTAAGGATTTGATGGACTATGGAATAAGGAGTGGCAAGAGCCTAAGCTTGGGGATGTCCAAGGCACCCCAAGGTAATATTCAAGGACAACCAAAAGCCTAAGCTTGTGGATGCCCCGGAAGGCATCCCCTCTTTCGCCTTCGTCTATCGGTAACTTTACTTGAGGCTATATTTTTATTCACCACATGATATATGTTTTGCTTGGAGCATCTTGTATGATTTGAGTCTTTGATTTTTAGTTTGCCACAATCATCCTTGTTGTACACACCTTTTGAGAGAGACACACATGAATAGTGATTTATTAGAATACTCTATGTGCTTCACTTATATCTTTTGAGCTAGGCAAATTTGCTGTAGTGCTTCACTTATATCTTTTTAGAGCACGACGGTGGTTTTATTTTATAGAAATTTTTGAACTCTCACACTTCACTTATATTATTTTTAGAGTCTTTAAAACAACATGGTAATTTGCTTTGGTTATAAAACTAGTCCTAATATGATAGACATCCAAGAGGGATATAATAAAAACTTTCATATAAAGTGCATTGAATACTATGAGAAGTTTGATTCCTTATGATTGTTTTGACATATGAAGATGGTCATATTAGAGTCATGCTAGTGAGTAGTTGTGAATTTGATAAATACTTGTGTTAAGGTTTGTGAGTCCCGTAGCATGCACGTATGGTAAACCGTTATGTAACGAAGTTGGAGCATGAGATATTTTTTGATTGTCTTCCTTATGAGTG
This sequence comes from Triticum urartu, assembly GCF_003073215.2. Lineage (NCBI taxonomy): Eukaryota > Viridiplantae > Streptophyta > Magnoliopsida > Poales > Poaceae > Triticum > Triticum urartu. The sequence continues at coordinate 98,477,122 of NC_053024.1, forward strand.
GCGGTCGAGGACGAGCGATGGTCTTTTCCTACCAATCTATCCCCCTAGGACATGCGTGTAGTACTTTGTTTCAATGACTAATAGATTTTTTCAATAAGTATGTGAGTTCTTTATGACTAATGTTGAGGCCATCGATTATACGCACTCTCACCTTTCCGCCGTTGCTAGCCTCTTTAGTATCGCACAACCTTCGCCGGTACCATAAACCCACCACATACCTTCCTCAAAAGAGCCACCATACCTACCTATTATGGCATTTCCATAGCCATTCTGAGATATATCGCCATCCAACTTTCCACCGTTCTGTTTATTATGACACGCTTCATCATTGTCATATTGCTTTGCATGATCCTATAGTTAACATCGTATTTGTGGCAAAGCCACCGTTCATCATTTTTTATACATGTCGCCCTTGATTCATTGCACATCCCGGTACACGCTGGAGGCATTCATATATAGTCATATTTTGTTCTAAGTATCGAGTTGTAATTTTTGAGTTGTAAGTAAATAAAAGTGTGATGATATTCATTATTAGAGCATTGTCCCATGTGAGGAAATAAAAAAAGAGAGAAAGGCCAAAAAAATAAGGCCCCAAAAAATCAGAGAAAAGAGAGAAGGGACAACGTTACTATCCTTTAGCCACACTTGTGCTTCAAAGTAGCACCATGATCTTCATGATAGAGAGTCTCCTATATTGTCACTTTCATATACTAGTGGGAATTTTTCATTATAGAACTTGGCTTATATATTCCAACGATGGGCTTCCTCAAAATGCCCTAGGTCTTCATGAGCAAGTAAGTTGGATGCACACCCACTTAGTTTCTTTTTTGAGCTTTCATAAACTTATAGCTCTAGTGCATCCGCTGCATGCCAATCCCTACTCACATTGATATCTATTGATGGCCATCTCCATAGCCCGTTGATACGCCTAGTTGACGTGAGACTATCTCCTTCTTTTTGTCTTCTCCACAACCACCTTCTATTCCACCTATAGTACTATGTCCATGGCTCACGTTCATGTATTGCATGAAAGTTGAAAAGGTTTGAGAACATCAAAAGTATGAAACAATTGCTTGGCTTGTCATCGGGGTTGTGCATGATTTGAATATTTTGTGTGATGAAGATGGAGCATAGCCAGACTATATGATTTTGTAGGGATAAGCTTTCTTTAGCCATGTTATTTTCAGAAGACATAATTATTTTGTTAGTATGCTTGAAGTATTATTATTTTTATGTCAATATTAAACTTTTGTTTTGAATCATATGGATCTGAACATTCATGCCACATTTAAGAGAATTACATGGATAAATATGTTAGGTAGCATTCCACATCAAAAATTCTGTTTTTATCATCTACCTACTCGAGAACGAGCAGGAATTAAGCTTGGGGATGCTTGATACGTCTCCAACATATCTATAATTTTTGATTGTTCCTTGCTATTATATTATCTGTTTTGGATGTTTTATATGCATTAATATGCTATTTTATATTATTTTTGGGACTAACCTATTAACCGAGAGCCCGGTGCCAGTTCCTGTTTTTTCCTTGTTTTAGAGTTTCGCATAAAAGGAATACCAAACAGAGTCCAAACGGAATGAAACTTTCGTGATGATTTTTCTTGGACCAGAAGACATCCAGAGGAGTTGGAGTACACGTCAGGGAAGCCACGAGGCAACCACAAGGACGGAGGGCGCGCCCAGGGGGTAGGGCGCGCCCCCACCCTTGTGGGCCCCTCGTGACTCCGCCGACCTATTTCTTCCGCCTATATATTCTCCAATATCCCAAACCTTCCAGGGGAGCCACGAAACCACTTTTCCACCGCCGCAACCTTCTGTACTCGTGAGATCCCATCTAGGGGCCTTTTCTGGCGTCCTGTCGGATGGGGATTCGATCACGGAGGGGTTCTACATCAACACCATTGCCTCTCCAATGAAGCGTGAGTAGTTTACCATAGACCTATGGGTCCATAGCTAGTAGCTAGATGGCTTCTTCTCTCTCTTTGGTTCTCAATACCATGTTCTCCTCGATGTTCTTGGATATCTATTCAATGTAATACTCTTTTGCGGTGTGTTTGCCGAGATCCGATGAATTGTGGATTTATGATGAGCTTATCTATGAATATTATTTGAATCTTCTCTGAAGTCTTATATGCATGATTTGATATCTTTGCAATTCTCTTCGAACTATCGATTTGGTTTAGCCAACTAGATTGGCTTTTCTTGCAATTGGTGAAGTGCTTAGCTTTGGGTTCAATCTTGTGGTGCTCGATACTAGTAACAGAAGGGGAACCAACACGTATTGTATTGTTGCCATCGAGGACAACAAGATGGGGTTTTCATCATATTTCTTGATTTTATCCCGCTACATCATGTCATCTTACTTAATGCGTTACTCTGTTCTTATGAACTTAATACTCTAGATGCAGGCAGGAATCGGTCGATGTGTGGAGTAATAGTAGTAGATGCGGAATCTTTTCGGTCTACTTGACACGGACGTGATGCCTATATTCATGATCATTGCCCTAGATATCGTCATAACTTTGCGCTTTTCTATCAATTGCTCGGCAGTAATTTGTTCACCCACCGCAATATTTTCTATCTTGAGAGAAGCCTCTAGTGAAACCTATGGCCCCTGGGTCTATTTTCCATCATATAATCTTCTATTTTCCACCATACAAGTTTCGATCTATAATTTTAGTTTCCTATTTACTTTCTTTGCAATCTTTTACTTTCCGATCTATAAACCAAAAATATTACTTTACCGTTTATCCATCTATATCAGATCTCACTTTGCAAATAACAGTGAAGGGATTGACAACCCCTTTGTCGCATTGGGTGCAAGTTGGTGTTTGTTTGTGCAGATATTCGGTGGCTTGTGCGTTGTCTCCTACTGGATTGATACCTTGGTTCTCAAAAGCTGAGGGAAATACTTACTCTACTTTGCTGCATCACCCTTTACTCTTCAAGGTAAAAGCCAACGCAAGCTCAAGAGGTAGCAAATACATACGGACCCGTTGACTAAGCCTCTTCCGCGAGCAAAACATGATCAGCACCAAGACTCCATGGGTGTTAGATTCATTACAATGTAATCTAGATTATTGACTCTAGGGCAAGTGGGAGACTGGAGGAAATATGCCCTAGAGGCAATAATAAAGTTGTTATTTTATATTTCCGTATTCATGATAAAGGTTTATTATTCATGCTATAATTGTATTGATCGGAAACTTAAATACATGTGTGAATACATAAACAAATATTGTGTCCCAGGTGAGCCTCTACTAGACTAGCTCGTTGATCAAAGATGTTTAAGGTTTCCTAACCATAGACATGAGTTGTCATTTTCTAACGGGATCACAACATTAGGAGAATGATGTGATGGACAAGACCAATGTGTTAGCTTAGCATTTGATCGTTTAGTTTATTGCTATTTCTTTCTTAATGTCAAATACATATTCCTTCGACTATGAGATTATGCAACTCCCGGATACCAGAGGAATACCTTGTGTGCTATCAAACGTCACAACATAACTGGGTGATCATAAAGATGCTCTACAGGTATCTCCAAAGGTGTTTGTTGAGTTGGCATAGATCGAGATTAGGATTTGTCACTCTGTGTATCGGAGAGGTATCTCTGGGCCCTCTCGGTAATACACATCATAAGATGCCTTGCAAGCAAATTGAATAAGGAGTTAGTTACAAGATGTTGCATTACATAACGAGTAAAGAGACTTGCCGGTAACGAGATTGAACTAGGTATGAAGATACCGACGATCAAATTTCAGGCAAGTAACATACCTATGGACAAAGGGAATTACGTATGTTGTCATAAGGTTCGACCGAGAAAGATCTTCGTAGAATATGTAGGAGCCAATATGGGCATCCAGGTTCCGTTATTGGTTATTGACTGGAGAGGTGTCTCGGTCATGTCTACATAGTTCTTGAACCCGTAGGGTCCGCACGCTTAACGTTCGTTGACGATTTAGTGTTATATGAGTTATATGATTTGGTGGTCGGTGTTGTTCGGAGTCCTGGATGAGATAATGGACATGGGGAGGAGCTCCAGAATGGTCCAGAGGTAAATATTGATATACAGGACGTTGATATTCGGACACCGGAAGAGTTTCGAAGTTCACTGGGTAGTCATTGGATCGCCGGAAGGGGTTCCGGACACCCCTGGTAGGTGTATGGGCCTAATGGGCCAAGGGGGGACAGACCAGCCCACAAGGGGGCTGGCGCGCCCCTCTCCCTGGCTGCCGGCCTAGGGAAGGTAGGCGCCCCCCTCCTGCCTTCCCCTTCTCATGGGAGAAAGGAAAGGGGGGCGCCTCCCTCCCCTGCCTTTCCCCGCCCACCTAATAAGGAAAGGGGACGGCTTGGGGAGGACCGCAAGTAGGATTCAGCCTACTTGGGGCGCCTCCTTGGCTTCTCCCTCCTCCCCCACCTATATATATATATATGTGGGAGGGGGTGCCACACATAACCATGACAATCTCTTAGCCGTGTGCGGCGCCCCCTCCACAGTTTCGTTCCTCGCTCATATTTTCATAGTGCTTAGGCGAAGCCCTGCGGAGATAGCATCACCATCACCGTCACCACGCCGTCGTGATGCTGGAACTCATCCACTACTTCTCCGTCTTTCTGGATCAAGAAGGCGAGGACGTCACCGAGCTGAACGTGTGCTGAACGCGGAGGTGTCGTATGTTCGGTACTCGATCGGTTGGATCGCGAAGAAGTTCGACTACATCAATCGTGTCTTCCGCTTACGGTCTACGAGGGTACGTAGACACACTCTCCCCTCTCATTGCTAATCATCTCCATGGATAGATCTTGTGTGTGCATAGATTTTTTTTGTTTTTCCATGCAATGTTTCCCGACAAAGAGAACTAAATCTTATGCGGAGGCTATTTCAACGCTAGTTCTGAAACTTGAAAATAGATTTATCCGTACCCATCCTACCTTGCAAAGATTGTTTTATGAGCTGCCCGTTGTAAAGGATCCCAAAGCTAAAAAGTTAGCCACCCTTGTTGTTATGAATGAATTTGATTACATAGTACGGGAAGCTAGGGAAATTTTTGATTTTTATGGTATGAGCCGTGAAAACCCGGTGATAGATGAGACCCTTTATAATAGTGATTATATGTTGAGACATTTGCTTGGAAATAATCAAATTTTTTATGAGAACCTTAAAAAGGAAATCCCCGTTTTAGATACAATCCAACAAGTTTTTAATGATCTTAATCAACAATATTCTTGGATTGTGGCCAGAAATCAAAGGGGATACGTAGATGGGCAACTTGATAATGCTAAAATTTCTATGGATAATGTGTTCCAAGTTATTTTTTCAAAATCTCCTAACAAAAACACGGCTATGGAAAATAAGAAGAAAGATGACAATACTTGAATCTATGCATTATGCCTAGCTAGGGGCATAAAACGATAGCGCTTGTTGGGAGGCAACCCAATGAATAAAAATTATTTTTGCCTTTTTATTTCTGCTTTTAGTGTTTGCACAATTATGCTACTGTTATGATTGTGTTTTTATGTTTCAATTAAGTTTTGTGCCAAGTAAAGCCTTTTGGATTATGTTTGGTGATAGCTGATTTGATCTAGGTGGAAAACGGAAAATTTTGCGTCTAGTAAAATAATTTTCATAAATCACATAGGTGACGAAAGTTTCTGAATTTTTTACAAAAGATTTATATACAAATTTTATACATATTTCTAATTTTCAGAATTTCTAGAGTTATATAAGTATACAAAGTTTCCAGATTTCTACACACTGTTCTGTTTTTGACGAATTCTGTTTTTCTTTGCGTTGTGCACTTAGTTTGATGAATCTATGGATTGTATTGGGGGTTATAAGCCATGGTAAATTTAGAATACAGTAGGTACAATGCAAAAATAAAATATGAATGGGTTTGAAATAGTACTTAGAGTGGTGATTTGCTTTGTTATAGTAACGGATCTCACGAAGCTTTGTTAAGTTTTGTGTGATTGAAGATTTCAAGTTTTGGGTGAGATCACGATGGATGAAAGGAATAAGGAGTGAAAAGAGCCTAAACTTGGGGATGCCCCATGTCACCCCAAGTTATTATTCAAGGAGAACTATGCAACTAAGCTTGGGGATGCCCCAGAAGGCATCCCCTCTTTCTTCTAACGACCATTGGTATTTTACTTGTAGCTAGATTTTTATTCGTCACATATCATGAGTTTTTCTTGGAGCGTCTTGTATTATATGAGTATTTTCTTATTTTGATTTTTATTTTTTCACAAGTATCCTTGCTGGACACACCTATTTGAGAGAGCCAAAATTATGCTATGATTTGTTAGACTTGCTCTCTATGCTTCAATTAATTTTTTTGAACTACGGAATTGCTCTAGTGCTTCACTTATATCTTTTTGAGCATGGTGTGCTTTAATATTCTTGAAGAAATATTCTCATGCTTCACTTAGATTTATTTGAGAGTTAGTAAAATTTTTGAAGAAATTCTCTCATGCTTCACTTATATTATTTTGAGAGAAGAAAATTTTTATGCTCATGTTCTTCACTTAAATTTGTTTGAGCTTATCAAAAGCAACATATTAAACTAGTCCCAAAGTGATAGATATTCAAGAGGGATATAATAAAATCTTTCATGAAGATCATTGGACAAAATAAACTTGATTCATTGTAATAGTTTTGAGATATGATGATAGTGATATGTGAGTCATGTTGGTGAGTAACTATGCTTTAGTAAGAATAATTGTGTTAAGGGTTGCGATTCTATATGCAAGCCCGAAAGTCAATATTTATGCAATGAAATTACATCCTACTTATGGTGCATTATCCGGTGTTAGTTATGCTTAATGCTCGCTTATGTGATTTTTTGTTTCTTGGTTGGTTGCTTCTCAATCTATTTGCTAGCCTCCACTTGTACTAAGTAGAAATACTACTTGTGCATCCAAAATCTTTAAACCCGGTTTTGCCATATGAGTCCACCATACCTACCTATATGCGGTATTTCCGTGCTGTTCTAAGAAAATTTGTATGTGCCATCTCTAACTTTCAAAATGAATTTCCTTTTTGTGTGCTCGTATCGCTCATGAACCGGCAGGGGGTGGCCATTTTTTTCCATGCTAGATATGTTATTCTCAAGATGAGTGTTTATTCACTTGTCATTGCACGAGAGTACGGCGGTAATAGGGATGCCCAGTTCTGAAATGAAAAAGAAATTTACTTTATGTTGTGAAATAATAAATTCCTTAGAAGTGTTGGTATGGACTGTAACCGTGGATACGACTAGTCGTGGAATATGAAAGAATGGTGGAAAAGGGAATAAATTTTATTTTATGTTTGGGAACTGCCTATGATATATCTAGCATGGAATGTGTTGGGAATTACTCGGACATTTTCATTGACAGGAAATGTAGGCCTCTCAAAACATTTATCTCTTAATTTAACCTTTGAGCTCTCGCACCTCTACAAACCACTACTTCCCTCTGTGAAGGGCCTATCTATTTACTTTATGAAATTTTTATTTTTATTTGAGTCTCCATCTTCTCTTATAAAGCACCAACTAATGGGCACTATGACCGTACTTGAGCATTGGGTGTAGCTAATATGCGAGTGTGTTTCATGCATGGATCAATGATTGAGCATGATGGGCTAGGGATAACTTTCTTTAGTGTTGATATTTTGAATGACATGGTTGGTTGTTGATATGCTTGAGTATTGAAATCTTCATGTCAAAACTAGACTATTGCTTTGAACCATATTAAAGTCCAAATGTCCATGCTACAAAAGAAAAGAATATGTGATGAACATGTTAGTCAGCATTCCACATAAAAAATTCAGTTTTTATCATTTACCTACTCGCGGATGAGCAGGAATTAAACTTGGGGATGCTGATACGTCTCCAACATATCTATAATTTTTTATTGTTCCATGTTGTTATATTATCATTCTTGAATGTTTTACAATCGTTTTATAGCAACTTTATATCATTTTTGGGACTAACCTATTGACATAGTGCCTAGTGCCAGTTTTGCTTGTTTTTTACTTCACAGAATATCAGTACCGAACGGAGTCCAAATGCAGCGAATTTTTTTGGAGATATTTTCTGGACCAGAAGACACCCAATGGGCCAAAGAAGTACCAGAGGGGAGGCCCGTGGGGAGCACAACCCACCAGGGCGCGCCCAGTGAGTTGTGCCCCCACAGAGCCCCCCTGCACCTCTTTGCCCTATAAATTCCCAAATATTTCAGAAAACCTAGGGGAGTCGATGAAACACAATTCCAGCTGCCGCAAGCTCCAGAACCACGAGATCCAATCTAACACCATGATGGAGGGGTTCATCATCCTCATCGGTGCCTCTCCGATGATGCGCGAGTAGTCCACCGTAGACATAAGGGTCCGTAGGCAGTAGCTAGATGGCTTCCTCTCTCTCTCTCTCTCTTGATTCTCAATACAATGGTCTCTTGGAGATCTATTTGATGTAACTCTTTTTGCGGTGTGTTTGTTGCGATCCGATGAACTTTGAGTTTATGATCAGATCTATATCCATGAATATTATTTGAGTCTTCTTTGATCTCTTATATGCATGATTATTTATAGCCTCATATTTCTTCTTCGAATATTTGGTTTAGTTATACCTACTAGATCGATTTTTCTTGCCATGGGAAGAGGTGCTTTATGATGGGTTCGATCTTGTGGTGTTCTTTCCCAGTGACAGAAGGGGCAGCAAGACACGCATGTATTGTTGCTATTAAGGATAACAAGATGGGGGATATTCCTACATTAATAGATCTCGTCTACATCATGTCATCGTTCTTATTGCATTACTCCATTTCTCCATGAACTTAATACACTAGATGCATACTTGATAGCGGTCGATGTGTTGAGTAATAGTAGTAGATGCAGGGAGGAGTCGGTCTACTAATCTTGGATGTGATGCCTATATATTGATCATTGCCTTGGATATCGTCATAATTATTCGATCTTCTATCAATTGCCTAATAGTAATTTGTTTACCCACCGTGTGCTATTTCTTGAGAGAAGCCACTAGTGAAATCTACGGCCCCGGGGTCTATTCTTTATCATATTTGCTTTGAGATATGTTTTTATTCGCTTTTCTTTTCAAATTTATTATTCCAAAAACCCCAAAATACCTTGCTGCATATTTTTTATTTTGTGTTATTGCAAGATATATTTAGCCATAATCATACAAACCAATCTATCTTTTACCCGAGGAGGGATTGACAACCCCTCTTACGCGTCGGGTTGCAAGTATTTGTTCTTTGTGTGCATGTACTATTTATATAAGGTTGCTTGGTTCTCCTACTGGGTTGATACCTTGGTTTCACAACTGAGGGAAATACCTATTGTAGCTGTACTGCATCATCCCTTCCTCTTTGGGGAAATACCGACGTAGTTTCAAGCGACATCAACGAGCGCCCGCGATGGCCTCGAGGGTGCTTCACATGGGCGCGCCAACGACGACCACGGGGATGACCACTCTCCTGGCCACAAGCAGTACGTTCCCCAACCCCTCACTTGGGAGCAGATGGAGGAACTTATGGCCGACTCGATGGTGGAAGAAGGGATTCGGTAGATCCAAGCGCTGTTTAAGACAACCATGTCCCAAAATGCAGTTGTTTCACAGTCTCGCCATCACATTCATAGCGCGTTCGTCCGCACTAAGGCAGTTCATTTGTCTCATAGTCCGGTTGCGCCTGGAAGATGTAGATCGTCGCCTTCTTTGAGGGATGTGGCTAACCCCTTGCACAGAGATTAGTACGGAGACCGAAGACGTGATTGATGTCACTATGCAACTTTCTTCTTGTAGACTATGTTGGGCCTCCAAGCGTAGAGTTTTATAGGATAACAGAAAATTTCCCTCAAATGGATGACCTAAGGTTTATTAGTCCATGGGAGGTGTAGGATGAAGATGGTCTCTCTCAAATAACACTGCAATCAAATACTCCCTCCTTCCCAAAATTCTTGTCTTAGATTTGTCTAGATATGAATGTATCAAGTCACAATTTAGTATTAGATACATCCGTATCTAGACAAATCTAAGACAAGAATTTTGGGATGGAGGGAGTACAAGAAATCTCTTGTGTCCCCAACACACCCAATACAATGGCAAATTGTATAGGTGCACTAGTTTGGCGAAAAGATGGTGATACAAGTGTAGTATGGATAGTAGATATAGGTTTTTGTAAACTGAAATAATAAAAACAGCAAGGTAGCAATTAGCAAACAGCGAGCAAAACGGTATATTAATTCTTAAAAACAAGGCCTAGGGTTCCTACTTTCCTGAGCGCAATCTCTCAATAGTGCTAACATAATTGAATCATATAACCGTCTCTCAACATGTGACAAAGAATCACTCCAAAGTTCTTACACTACAAAAAAAGACACATCCGTGACATTAAGGTCCGAACAAATTTTTTCTCTATCATGGTTATGACACTTCTATGATGATAATTGTGACAAAAACGCGTATCATCATAGATGTGGTGGGCTCCTACTTCTATGACAAAAAATCATGACAGAAAATGGGTTTTTCATCCTGGGTGGGTCGGGGACGCACCTGCATGACATTTTTTGGGCCGTCCATGACATAATAGTCGTGATAGAAGTGAGGGCGAGGAAATTTTCGTGGAGTTCCCGGTTATGGTGGGTGGTCGGGGCCGAGCGATGGAGTGTGGTTTATGTGTTTCTCTCTCGTACGCGCGCGTGGTGTGAGCCGTGTCGCTATAACTGAACCCGAGCAAGAAGCGTTTGCTTACTGAACCTGAATGATCGCACTGCAACGTACTGAAGTCGATCGATCGATCCCTTCGCCGATAACTGAACCCGACCGACTCCTTCGCTGCTAACTGAACCCGATTGATCGCTGCTGCTGCTAACCGAACCCAATCAATCGCTGCTGCTAACTGAACCCGATCGAAGCCCCATGCGAGACGTAGGTAGCCATTTGAGTTGCCTCTGAATGAACAGTGCCCGTTGCTATCGCGTGCGCGCGATACGTAGAACAAGTCGAGACGTGGTGAGTCCGGCCGATTAGTTAGCTGTGGATGAACGACTCTGGTGGGGGTTGGATGAACATGACCCGACCGTGTGTAGGCAGTTGCCACTGGATGAACAGGACCCCGTGGTAGTACGCGGTTGTCGATGGATGAATAGGACCCCGAGGAAGCCGCCACACACCGCAGCCGGTTGGGAGTGGATGAACAGGAGCCCGTGGAGGCTGGTTGAAAAGTAGTCGGTGGAGGCTGGATGAACAGTAGCCCGTGGATGAACAATGGTTGGTGGAGGCTAGAGGAAGTCGACGGTGGATGAACAGTAGCTTGTGGAGTCCCGTTTTGCGATACGCCACACCCTCCCGACGAACATGACCCGTTTCGACCGTAGGCGCTCCAACAGAAGTTCGTTTCCTTCGTTTTGCTGTATGTCAGACCCCTCCCGATCAACAGGACCACGTTTCGGTCATAGGTGCTTGAACAAAAGTCTGTTTGCTCCGTTTTGTGGTATGGCAGACCCCTTCCGATGAACATGATTCCGTTTCGACCGTAGGCGGTCGAACAGAAGGTCGTTTCCTCCGTTTTGCGATACGCTAGGCCCCATTTCGGCTGTTCCGTCCAAGCCGGTTGGCTCATGATGAATAGGACACATTCTGTTGCCTCCTAGTTAACACGACGTTGTTTCTCCGTTCATACCTAGCCGGTTAGATACCGATGAATAGGACGCCGTTGCTGCCGTCCATTGCCTCTCCATGTACACGAGCCCTGGCCGTACGTATGCGTGAGTACGTGTTCGAGACCCTGCCTGTATGTATGTACAAGGCCGTATTTTTTGGCATGTGGCTGTACATACGTGTACACGATTTAGACGGGACTACCTGAACTACTACGTTGGGGGATCTACTATAACACGTGCCGCTACTTGGTCACGATTCATCATTGCAGAGAGACCGATCGACTAGTATGTACGTACACGTTTGCGATGAGACATACAACGTTACGTACGCTTCGACCAGGCGGGTCCCAGCTGTCAGGGAGGATAAGGACACACTTCCTTACATGCAAGATATAGCTATTGGGTCCCGTCTGTCAGGGAATGAATCATTTTTATTTTGCGAGTAATAAGGAGGTACTTCCTTGTGTTCGAAGATGTAGCTGGTGGGTCCAACTGTCAGCCTCACCGCCTACAGTCCTCTTCCGATGGTTGTCGTTCGTCGACCTTGTTGACCACGCCGCGCCGAGAGCATCAAGGCGCTGGACGACGGCGAGGCCTAGGAAGGGAACGACGCGGAGCTAGAGAAGACGAGCCAGGTGGATGCCCACGCGGAGGGGAGTACGAGGGTTCACTGGTCGGCTATGGTGTAAGGCTGCCATCGTCGGAGAATAATAGGGAGTGTGGGTGAGTAGAGGGAAGGCCTAGCCAGTGGTAGTATGGTCGAGCGGTGAGGCATGCATGGCAGCATAGCCGACCACGGGAGGCTGGAGTAGGCAGTACGGTGGGCGCTGGTTTGGGCGGCTGGAGCAAGAGCAAAGGTTAAAGATGCAACATGGCCATTGGCTTAACATCTAACGGTCACTGAAGCTAGAAATAGTTTATTGACTAAGTTGACAAAGCTCTGCATATGCGTCAACTTAGTAGGCCCACAAGTCAGCCTCCAAATCTGGTGGGTCCCAGCTAGCAGGGGGAATTATTTTTTGTGCGTAATAAGGTGACACTTCTTTGCGTGCGAAAATGTTTTCTGGTTTTTTAAATTTCTTCTTTTTCGAGTAAGAATAAAACGAAAACTATTTAGCATCTTTGGTACAATCTATATTTTCGCGAAATGGATCATAATAAAGTTGGTGGGTCCCAGCTGTCATGGAGATCATCATAAATCCAACTGCCTACTACCAACGGGTCTTGTTCATCCAGCGGCAACCGCCTACACACGACTGGGGTCCTATTCATCCAACCCACATCGGGAACTGTTCATCCATAGCCAACCAACCAGTTGGACTCAACACGCCTCGACTCGTTCTACGTATCACGCATGCGGCAACAACATGCACTGTTCGTCCAGAGGCAAACCAACCGGCTAGCTAAATCTCGCATGGGGGTTCGGTCGGCTTCAGTAAGCAGCAGCCGCGATCGATCGGGTTCAGTTAGCAGCAAAGGAGTCGGTCGGGTTTAGTTAACAACAAAGGGATCGATCGATCGGCTTCAGTACGTAGCAATGTGATCGCTCGGGTTCAGTAAGAGAAGACCTCTGGCTCGTCTTCAGTTACAGCGGACACGACTCGCACCACATGCGCGTATGAGAGAGAAACACACAAACCACACTGCATCGCTCGGCCCCGACCACCCACCATAATCGGAAAGTTCGCGAAAATTTCCTCGCCCTCATTTCTGCCATGATTTTTTATGTCATGGACGGCCCAAAGAATGTCATGCGGGTGCGTCCTCGGCCCACCCATGACGAAAAGCTCATTTTCTGTCATGTTTTTAGTCATAGAAGTAGGAGCCCACCACATCTATGATGAAACGTGTTTTTGTCACAATTATCGTCATAGAAGTGTCATAACCATGACAGAAAAAATTCGTTCTAAGCCATAATGTCACGGATGTGTCTTTTTTGTAGTGCATACAGAGGCAACAAGAGAGAGAGAGGGGAGATCCGCTGCAGCACACGGGGCTCTCCTCCACCCGACGGCTTGACTAGCTACGTGCGCTCTCGCTTGGTGTGCCTCCTTCAGATTTGACGCGTCCACGGCGAACAAGGGGGGGGGGGGGGGGGGGTTCATGGCACTTCCGAAGCTGGCGTATGACGACGTCGTGGTGGCGGCTATAGCGCCACTCAAGGGCTCGACATCCGTGGCAGCTGGGGAGGGGGAGAAGACCTTGTCAGAGTGCGCCATCTATCTGTTGGAGTTTGGGGAGAAGGAAGAGATCCGGCTCAGCTATTAGACTCTGAGATTTCTTTAAGTTGGCTCTGAGTAGTAGGAACTTATATGGATCATGTTTTTTTATTGTTTCTCCCTATCGGTACTCGACGATGCTTATGGACTGGTTGTCTGTTTGATATAGTGATTTTGGTCATAAGGTTGTCAGAATCGCGATTCTATTATGCGATTCTATGACTTTATGATACAATCTAACCCCTCCGATTCTATAATTTTAGTTCATAGAATCTATGTTTCTACAATCCTAATAGTTAAGATTCTATGATTTATGATCCTACCATTGGAGCTCCGATCTGATTCGAAATCGCCATTTTGACAACCTTGTTTTGGTGTACACAAATAAACAAGTGAGAAGAAGAGCACATTATTAGGGACTGTACTCCATTAGACGCATTAGCATCAGTGAAGATATTGGCCCAGTTTGGCCATGTTTACAGGACGCACAAGGGTAAATGATCAAGTATTTTCATTATTGGTAGACACTATATTGAAGAAAAGTGCAGGTCCTAGGTGTGCCTATGTGACACCATTCTACTTCTCCATTCATCCGGCCCTGTCTACCACACTGCTTTTACTTGATTTTTTGAACAATGGTGCCAATGCTCAGAATGATCGACTCAGTCTTGCAAACGAACATGATGTAAAAAGAATGATCTTCAAGGGCACCACCCCTGCTTCTGTTTTCATTGAAAACAAAACAAGACCGTGATGTAAAATGAGACTACATAAGGTAATTGTTTGCTGCAAGGTAGTGCTTACTTTCCCGTATTGTAAGCATATTTGTAAGGATTTTAAAATTCCTGCAACAATTTTCCTATTGTTTTTGGATGTTTAGGGTAGTTTCAGACCTAAGATAAGAAGTGGCTACTTCTACGGAAGCATAAATTCTCTTTCATATTTACTGCGATATGTATTGAGACTGGTTGATATACAGTAGGCCCGACAAAGGCTAGACAGAAGTTTGATCATGTGATATTTATACAAAATTGTTTTTCCCTTGCCAAAGCAACAAGCATTTGAACATGCTCTTTCATGGACGCGGCGACACGCCGTGCCTCTGCCTGCTAGTCAGTTTCCAAAGCTACTGAGATCACCAGCTGTTTGGTGCAAATCAACTCCCAAGCTACTTCAAGAGAACTCATGTCACCTTTTAAAACATATCGCTTCCAACAGAACAACAATGTTGAATGAAAGAACAATGCAAATAATCGATAAAAGCCTATTTTAGGTTCATGACACAAGGATCATATTTTTATATTAAGCGAGATAGATATTCACTTGAGTAAGTTGTCTGATGATAAAACATCAAAAGACACTATATTTGCCTGCTGCTACCTTCCTAACTATGGTTTTTTAGTTGTTAGTGTTGCCATATATATAGCTGATCTTAGATAATGTATGTACATACTGAGAATATTTAACACAGAGAAAATAACACGATTAACCCTACAATTATACGATAGCACAGATCGTGCCCATAAAATGGTCAGCCAAGTGACCATCAGTGATAGGTGATATACCAAATAATTTGTCTACGTTGCGGTAGAAAGTTGACAAAATAGGTGAAACAACAGGTTTGCACAGAGAGCTTATTGCGATTTTAACACATACTGTATAATATAAGTTCGATTCTGTACAGTGAAAATGCAGTTTATAACAACTGTCTTCCAACTCACTGACCACGCGGGGTTTGCCTCCCTGCAGAGAGTGAAACAATGCATTCTTGGACCATCACCTGAACTTTTCTCTTGAGAAGCTTGTCCTTCACACCAGAAAGCATGCTACGGTAAAACATCTCCAAGCGAGCGAGTTCATCGGTATCTGACGAATCCAAGATGTTCTCAAATTCCTTCCTGATATCAAAGACTGCAGACTCTTGAAGTGAGCGAGGAAGCGTCCGTTCGTCCATTGGCTTGCGGAATATTGAAATGTGGAGTATGTTGGCATATCTCTCCATGAGTGTCAGTTTTGACCTAAGGAACTGTAGCTCCTCTGAGGCAGCAGATAACTTCAGCTCCAGCTCGGTGCTAGTGCGATCATTCGCTCTTGATGTCGACGCCTGCGCTTGGTCCCCATGAATCTCTTGGAAGTTCTCATCAAGAGGAGGCCACATCACAACGCATGGAGTGTAACTGTCAGTAGTCTGGTCTCTCCCAAGCACGCCGCTGCGGCCTCGGCCCCATGCCCACATCCTGTACCCGTCACCGGCAACAAGAACAGTGTGGGCAGCTCCACAGGCAACCTGCACTGGCCCCAGAAACTTGAACCCATTCGTCTCAGGAGACTGAACCCTTATGGGGTACAGAGCATCCCCTGCGTCCATTCCTGAAAAGCTAGCATCTGGGCACAATCCGAGGCCTCTCTCCATTCCCCAGCACCACACCTCTCCGTCGGAGGAGACCACTGCCGTGTGGAACAATCCACAATCAAGAGAGATGAGGAAGGAACCAGTGGGCAAGCCGTCAACAGGCTGCGGGGAGCAGATGGTGGCAGTTGTTCCATGGCCAAGCTGCCCATTGTCACCAATGCCAAATGTCCAGCACCGAGATTCAAGATCCTGATCAAAGGACTTCTTATTGGTGAGCACAGCAGTGTGCCAAGCTCCGCATGCAATTTCATACACCTCCCATGAAGAGCCTTCACCAAATTCTGAGATAAGCACGGGGCGAGACCTACTTTCCTTGTCACCTAGACCCAACTGCCCATGGTTGTTGTTACCCCAGGAATAACAGACAAGGTCACCTCCTGTATATGTCTCTCCAGCACTGACAGCAGCTACAACATGCTCATTACCGCAGGCAACCTTAACCACAGTGTGACCATGGAAATCCCACACAGGCAGTGGGGCTGAGGTAGCTGCTATACAAAACTCCCCATCATCAGTCTGCTGGGGGCAATTCCCCCACATCCACAGGGCCCCAAGACTGTCTATTGCGAATGACATCATGCCCCCAGCTTTCACGGAAGACAACTGTAACAGAACATACAACGGGATCAATCAAGCAGAAAGCTCTCAAGCTTAGAGTCTGCAAACTGTTGATTGCTGAAAAGGGGTGCTTCTTTTATACCTTCAAAGGAGTCCCTGCAAGAGTGTTCTGTTCTTCATCCTGCAGTGTTTCAGGGGAACCCAAATCTTGAAAACCGTCGACCAAACATGGAGAAAGGGAATTCTCTTCCCCATAGCCAAGCTGACCGTCCGTTAGGTAGTCAAGAAAGTAAAATAGTCGATAATGACAAGGATATTACTAGAGTGATTTCGATATGACAAAACTCAAAATAAGACAAGCAGTATAAAGGATACAGATATTGTAGCCCCATGACCAGAGTGAGCCTTCATCTGCAATGTTGAAGAGTATTCATTACCAATGACATTTCACTATCAACCTTCATCATACTATATTACTATTTGGCAAGGGTGTTTCACTACCGTTGAAGTTAAGAAATCATTTACAGATAAGACTCACAACAAATGAAACAACTTATTTCTCATGCACCAAGAGTCTAGAGAAACAAGGGATGTTTTGTGTACGGGATACTCTCACTGTATCAGTTCAGTCAGTAATGCATGGTCAGGTCAAGACCACACGAACAGTTACACAAATCAACGGTAGAAAAATTCAATGCACATGCATGCACACATCGTATGAAAGCCCAATTGCTTGTGAAATCAAGAGAAATCACACATGGCCTGGACCCTGGGCATCATTTCAACTTGCAGACTGCATCACCAGCAAATAAAACTGCCAGTTTAGTGACAACCATAAAGTGGAATCAGGCAGTCCCACGTTTTGAGCCACTGTAAGATCAATTCCAGTTTTCTTTTCAGGCTAGTGCATCTACCACTCTCCACAAGCCGCACAGACATCATAAATTCAGAATGCTGCAAGTACTTCAGACAGTATTTTCCCGACCCAAATTGCCGTACAACAATGTCTAGTTTCGCTTTTACTACCACGAAGAGGAGTACAGTAGTAGAAGAAGCGGACGAGATAGAGGCATAGAGCACGAACCGTCGAGCGCGAGGCTGTGGTACGCGCCGGCGGCGACGGCGGTGAACCTGGGCCGCTGCCTCCCCGCAGCAGGAGCAGCAGCGACGGCGGGCACGACAGCGGTGGGCACGTGCACGTCCGCCTCGCGACCGGTGCCAAGGCGGCCGAACGTGCCCCGCCCCCATGAGTACAGCTCCCCGTTACCTGCAAGCCACGAACGAAAACCACCCTTCAGATCCCGAATTCCGGCGATGCCCGGAAGAATCCGCGTGACAAAAGTGGCCACGTGGGGCGGGGGTCGGGGGTGCTTACTGGTGAGGGCGAGCGTGTGGGCCTCGCCGGCGGCGACGGCGGACACCTTGGGCGGCATCTGCGGGGGGGCAGCGGTGGAGTGGCGGAGACGGCAGGGGTACAACCGTACAAGTGGAAGAATTGGCCGCGAGAGGAAGGTGGCGGTTGAAAAGGAAGCTCGTGGAGGAGAGGAGAGGAAGACGATAAAGGAGTCGACTCACTCGAGTGAATGAATCGAAACGGCAAAGTCAGTGTGAGAGTTGCGTGCGTGCGAGCGTGCCGATATCTTCGGGCTCGCCCGCGCTGTCGTCTTCGCTTTTTCTCCGGAGCTATCCTGCGATACGTATCGGTTTGGGCGTGTCGCGCGCCTAGCTGCCGCTGCGTCACCGCAGATGCAGATATGGCTGCTGCTACCATGATGATAAGCGCCATTAAGTGGTTGGAATTTAGGAAAAGGTGGGTAGGTGTGCTGATTGGGAGTGCGATGTGGACAGGTGTTCATGTGTACTCACTACTGTCATCAATGTAGACAAGTGGCAGTGTTAACTTTCTTTTTTGGGGTGCGCGTGGAATTGTCAATGTTTTTACTGAACTGAAGCGGCAACCAAACCAAACTCTGCATATATGATCAGAGCATCCTGGAGAAAAAACTCATGACACTACTCCAAAAACGCAAACTCGCAACACTGCAAATCAACAATCAACATCCAGGTGATGCCATCCATTGCACCAAGGGGGCTCCAATTTGTACAAGCAGCCAACTCACAGGACTTCAGGACACTTTACAGGTTCAGGTTCGGCGCATCATCTAAAGGCACAGCACCCTGAAAGTTGAACTCCCTGCCAAGGGGTGTACTAGTTTGCCACCATCTATCTCACATTCTCACAGATTTGACAGCCAGATAACATCGATTATAGCGGATGCGGCAAGGAAGGCGCAGCTGAGAAAGGCGCACGCGATGGAGGCTGCTGATAGGTCGCAAAAACGTGGCAAGGGCTTGCAGAAGTTGGGAAGCGCCGTGTGCCGGATGCCGGTGCGGTTCAAATTTGCGACGCCCGCCGCTGCTGACCCCCCGCTCAGCATCGCATACGCAAAGACCTGCCAAGGATGCACCAGCCGTATAATTCTTCAGTTCCATGGAAATGTCAGACACTAGCAGAGTTCAGAAAGTTCAGATGTTATTTGTCAAAGCTAACAGAGGGTCATGAGCTACTGAAGGCGCTATTACCTGGGAAACAAAGTTTGGAAGCAAACAAACGCCTAAGGACAAACATCGTACAGAAAGCTTGCAAAAAGTCCTGGTCTCCTGGGCTTCCCATTGATAGGGTTTACTGGAATGATTCGGTGACTATTTTTTATGTGGTATACTTTCAAATTTCTTCAATCACTTCAATGTGACTTGTCAAACGGCATAGAGAATGCATCAGTGCTCAAAAGAAACAGATAAATGTGTCTTTTAAGCAGCATTAATTTTGATTGGGAGGGGTGCGAAAATAATCATATGCAAGATGCTAGTAAGGAATCGGTAATGAATTACTTGGTAGTTCGTTTACTGAGATTTAATTTATGGTTATTATAAATCATTCTCCATCTTATAGATAGCATGAGAAAACAATGTCGAATTACCTTTGTACTCCAATATCAATGCCAAAAAAACAAGATGTGCATTTACCATGTATCAACTGCTACGAGGGCCACTGAAGAAACGCCATACCAACTATGTATAAGAAAATTCAGAAAAAGTTTTTCTGTACAAACATTAGTTTGCTCAAATATGATTTGCCTTTGCTCTTCACCTAGTTGCGTGCCACTGTGGAGTTTAATTCTCAATATCTTCAAGAAAAAACAAACAGCCCTTATGGACTTTTATTGTATATTTAGCACAATTGAATCCCTATACCGCCGCGCATGTACATGATACTCAATTTTGCTCGTGCCTATTTCTAATAAAAGTGCAGAATATACTTATCTAAAATATGTTTATAAAGTGATATCAGTGTATTCCTCAAATGCATAAGACTAGGTGACAAAATGCACACTCACATGCACAAAAAAGTGATATGTTTATAAAGTGATATCAGTGTACAGTGATAAAGGACAGAATAGGAATACTTTGCAACATTGAACACTCACATGCACACAAAAAAAGAATAATTTCTCTGTAAGCTATAAAAAGGATTCATTTTCTGTAGTCTTTTGTGGCTAGTGACAAACATTCCATCTAAATCAAGCAAGGAAACTTTTTTACCGCTTCCTTCCTTCTTTTGCTAGTTTGTTGTTCTCTTTGCGGGGTTTTTTCCAACTTCAAGTTTTTTGTTTGGTTTGTAAAGACTCTCACCATCTTTGGTGATTCCTCCTAACACAAAATGATGCACATTCAAGAAAAGAAAAAAGTAACGGAACTATTTTTATGTAGCCAACATATAGACATGGCAAGCTAGTGACAAGGGACTAAATAAATTTTGTACTAAGATGACAGTTGCTAGCATGAGATTTCTTCAGTCGTAACTTAGAACTAACTCAACCAACCGCCTATACTAGTACTGGCTACTGACCCGCCCATAAAATACATAAGAGTATTACATAACATAGAGGAAACTGTCACTTTTATGCAGACATCACAAACAGGGAAATAAAGTATGAAACAACATGACTAAAAAAATAAAATCTAATCATCGGAGCACAAATAACAATGATAATTACCAGAAAATGCATAATCAGATCAAAATGATCATAACATACCTGATCACCAGCTAACAGCATCCAGGCATAGCGCCTGGATGGAACCACAGGGACTTTCTTCAAGGCCTTGTACGCAATCGACAGAAGTTGTGCCAGAGAGTAGGCAGCTGCTGCCGCAGATAGCCCAACCAAGGATCTGAAGTTACGAACAACACCATCAGAACTAAGTATTCTGCACGGAGATATTTACAGATTTCAAACTACAACAGTTCAAAGACTTACTTCAGCGAATCAGAGAGGGACCATTTGGCATACAGTGGAATCTCGATGCCAAAGATGATGAGACTACCCCGTTGCTTGGCAGAGACCATGAGCGACATTGAGAGCAGCGCCATCACGAGGGCTGCAGCTCTGGTGGCCACCATGGCCATGTCCAGCCGTGGACATCTTGCTGCTACAGATGTTGTGGGAGGCTCCGGCACCGCGCTGCTCCCCATGGCCGGCATCTGGATGCCAAGCTCCGAACCATTCTGGCCATTAGCAAAGGAACCCATTCCTTTTGCTCCTGGTTGTGGTTTTCTGATCGTAGAAGCTTTTGGCTATGCTGTTTTTCCTTTTAGCATGGTGATGCAACTGAAGGAGGGGGGTGGAGGATTCTAGTAAAAAGATGTATCTGGTTGAGAATCCATGTTATATGCATATATGATGCACCCGTGAATGTTTTCTGTACTTGCTGTCACCATGCTATGACAAAAGCAGCACGGCTTTCGAGCTACCCAAGACCTGTAAGTTGTTTGCTAGCCTATCACTAGGATAAGATTTTAGCTGACAACTGCAGTTATCGCCAAGTGTCAGCAGGATGTGTAATTTGTGCATTAAGAACAGTGCTAGGTTCTATAGTTATTGCAACAACAAAGCAATTGCGTGGGAATCTTTTCTTTTCTCTCCAAAGATTCGTGGGAATCTGCGTATTCTACCAAATGCAGTGGACTGAAAGGAGAAGGCAGAATTAGTAAGACTAAAAATTTGCAGTCACATGGGTTAGTTATTTGGGATACAATACGGTTGTCCTAATCATTAGGTAAGCCTACTTTAAGACTGATTTGGAGTATGGTTCTTTAAGGAAGATGTGGGCGTCAGTTTTAATGGAGATCTACTACAAAAATTTAAGATCTCGCTCAGTACCCATGTAATCACTAGAAAACACACCTCTAGCATTGGATAAAACCGTCAGAGAAATCTAACTGGAGCAGATCAAAACAGTGTTTCTTTGGCGACCTCGCCAAAGAAACACGCCGGTAAAGAGCAAAGTCATACAAGACCAAACTTATACCTAAGCGAGGGAAAAGAAAAAAACCAAAGCGATCAAAACAGTGATCGACAAACTACAACAACGACCGTATCTGCAAATGAGTTTCCATCATGATTTTGATAACGAGATTGGAGAACTAGGTATTGAACAAGTATCAGTGAAGCAAAGAACAGACCTTTAGTAGTTCAATGGCGGCCATTTTACAGAGCTATAGGCTGCAGCCTGGGAACTTCATAACTTTCCTCTCCGACATCATCTTCCTCACCATCTCTACCTCACCCCACATGCCAGCAGCAGCGTATATGTTGGACAGCACTACATAAACCCCGTCATTCCATGGCACAGCCGCTAGTAGCTGCTCTGCCGCCCACCTGCCAACATTCACATTGCAGTGCTTCTCACATGCACCAAGCAATGTTCCCCATATCACCACATTTGCCTCCATCGGCATTCTGTGCTCCACCAAGGCACGCTCCTTATCCACCAAACCAACTCTACCAAGCATATCAACCACACACCCGGAGTGTTCAACGGTTGGTGCTACCTTAATCTCCCCATCTTCCATTTGCTTCAGCAAGCCCATCCCAGTATCTACCAGCCCTCTGTGTGAGCAAGCAGAGAGCACTGCCAACATCGTCACCCTGTTTGGCGGCACCCCTTCATTCCTCATTTCATCAAACATGCTTAGTGCACGCTGCTCCTCACCATGCGTTGCAAGTCCTGTAATCATGGTTGTCCACGACGACACATCCTTGAGAGGCATTCTCGTGAATACCCTCCCTGCAAGGTCTGTGCGGCCGCACTTGGCATTCCTATCGACCAACGAGTTGGAGAGGGTCGCGTGAAGCCGGCCTGATCACTTGCATTGTAACATGCACTTGTGCAGCTGCTCTACCAAGCGAATATCTCCAACGGCACAGCAAGACGACATGAGACTCGCCATGGTCAAATCATCTGGTACGACGCCACACCACCGCAGCTTGATAAACAAAGCCAACGGCTCTTTGGATTTCCCAGCCTGACAGAGGCCGCTTATGAATTATGATGGCGTTCCACGAACCGAGTCCCCGGTGCGGATTTCCGTCAAACACCCTGCGGGCGGCATCCAGGTCGCCAGCTTTGGCGTGGCAGATAATGAGAGCGCTCTCTGTGAAGGGGTGACGCGCGAGGCCGCGCTTGGAGGCGGCAGCGTGGAGCTGGCAGCGCAAGCTGGTGGTGGGGGGCTCGGCCTGGGCTGCCGCCTTGAGTGCGAGCAGGAAGGTGCAGCGATTGGGGTGAGCGCCGTGGCGGAACATGTGGATCGCCACGTAGAGCGCGGCGCGGGGAGAGCCGAGGCGTACGTAGGCTCGTGTGAGGGCGTTCCAGTGGAAGGGGAGGAGGAGGAGGCCGTGGCCGGAGCAGGCGGGCCTGGAACCGCGGCGGGAGGCGCTCGTCGGCACATGGATCGAGCCGAAACGCCGCGACGTCGGCGTCATCTACAATGGAGGAGGGGTGGGGAGGCCGGAGGGGGTCGGGTTGCGCCCCGGATCGCGAGAGCGGGAGGAGACGGGGGCGTCAAGGGCGCGCATACCGGCAACACTGTAAATTTTGAATCGTAATCGAAGAGAGACAGTGGTATAAGGGCAGATCGCGCAGTCAGGACAGATTAGACCATCTCTAGCAGACCGTAAAAATTAGTACCGCAAAACATGTTTTCGATACCTCCAAATGTTTTTCTTAGGGAAACGTTTCCCCGCGGCGCGCCGGCCGAAACTCGGGCCAGTCGCGTCACATGCGGATGTGAATCACGTGCGCCCCTTGTATAGGACTGTCGTCGCCCGCTCGTGTCCCCTGCGCCGGCACCACCGCGCACCCTCGCGCCTTTTTTGATGCCCGACCATCGCCCAGTGAACTCGTGCACCGCCTCCGGCCCCTCGCCATGGACGCGCCCGTCGCCATGACCTACGGCCTTCACCATGGCCGCACACGACAAGGACCTGGCACCGGAATGCCTCCGACCAGCAGCGCTGCGAGGAGCGATGAGGTACAAAGGAGGAGGGTACCATCGTCGGCGCTGGGCTGAGCCACGGGAGATGACATGGCCTCCTCCTGCCATGGACGGACCCATGCCTATTCAAATGTTGCAACCGTCACATAAAACAACTCTAATAGTTGTTAAAGAAGCTTCAACCGTAGATAGGAAAAGCTTCAATCGGACTGCCCAACAAGGAAAAGTTGCAACCATTTCACACAAAAGCTTCAATCATAGATAGAGAAAAGCTTCAATCACGGCACCACGCAAGCGGAAAAGAATTGCAACCATTTTGACAGAAAAGCTTCAACCACGATACGAGTGTTGCAACCATTGACAAAAAAAGGTTTAAGTGTATATAGAAAAAGGCTTCAACCATCAACAGGGGAAGCTTCAACCAGCAAAATCAAAATAAAAAAGTTGCAACCCTTGTGAAAAAAGCTTCAGTCCTAGGTGAAAAAAAGCTTCAATTGGTACGGTGGAAAGCTTTAATCTGCGAGAAAAGCTTCAACCGGCATAGAAAAAGCTTCAGTCGATGAGATAAAAAGCTTCAACCTGACTCACCAATGGCAGCGAGCGGCGACATTGAGAGCTGCGTCGGTGACACGACAATGCAACAACGATGGCAGCTACTAGGTGCCGCAATGACAGAGGGTGCCGGTGTGAGGGGCGAGGGCTTCCTGCTGGACCGGGGGGGCGAGTACGGATGCTGCGACGGCGAAGAGGACGGCAACCGACGGCAATGGGGACGGAGAGCGCATCCAATGATGTGGGATTGCGGGGGGAAGGAGGTCCAGGTGAGGGGGGTAGTGTTGGAAATATGCCCTAGAGGCAATAATAAATTGATTATTATTATATTTCCTTGTTCATGATAATCGTTTATTATCCATGCTAGAATTGTACTGATAGGAAACCCAGATACATGTGTGGATACATAGACAACACCATGTCCCTAGTAAGCCTCTAGTTGACTAGCTCGTTGATCAATAGATGGTTACGGTTTCTGACCATGGACATTGGATGTCGTTGATAACGGGATCACATCATTGGGAGAATGATGTGATGGACAAGACCCAATCCTAAGCCTAGCACATAGATCGTGTAATTCGCATGCTAAAGCTTTTCTAATGTCAAGTATCATTTACTTAGACCATGAGATTGTGCAACTCCCGGATGCCGTAGGAATATTTTGGGTGTGCCAAACGTCACAACGTAACTGGGTGGCTATAAAGGTACACTACAGGTATCTCCGAAAGTGTCTGTTGGGTTGGCACGAATCGAGACTGGGATTTATCACTCCGTGTAAACGGAGAGGTATCTCTGGGCCCACTCGGTAGGACATCCATAATGTGCACAATATGATCAAGGAGTTGATCACGTGATGATGTGTTACGGAACGAGTAAAGAGACTTGCCGGTAACGAGATTGAACAAGGTATCGGGATACCGACGATCGAATCTCGGGCAAGTATCGTACCCCTAGACAAAGGGAATTGTATACGGGATTGATCGAATCCTCGACATCGTGGTTCATCCGATGAGATCATCGTGGAACATGTAGGAACCAACATGGGTATCCAGATCCCGCTGTTGGTTATTGACCGGAGAACGTCTCGGCCATGTCTGCATGGTTCCCGAACCCGTAGGGTCTACACACTTAAGGTTCGATGACGCTAGGGTTATAAGGAATAGATATACGTGGTTACCAAATGTTGTTCGGAGTCCCGGATGAGATCCCGAACATCACGAGGAGTTCCGGAATGGTCCGGAGGTAAAGATTTATATATGGGAAGTCCTGTTTTGGTCACCGGAAAAGTTTCGGGTTTTATCAGTAACGTACCGGGACCACCGAGAGGGTCCCGGGGGTCCACCAAGTGGAGCCACCAGCCCCGGAGGCTTGCATGGGCCAAGAGTGGGAAGGGACCAGCCCCTGAGTGGGCTGGTGCGCCTCCCACAAGGCCCAAGGCGCAGCTAGGAGGAGAAAGGGGAAACCCTAGGCGCAGATGGGCCTAAGGCCCACCCTAGGGCGCGCCCCCCTCAAACCCATCTAGGGCTGCCGCCCCCCTAGGGGTGGGAACCCTAGAGGGGGCGCACCCTCCTCCCCTCCTCCTATAAATAGTGGGGGTTTTGGGCTGCCCAACATAGACGATTTGATCTCTCCCTGGTGCAGCCCTACCTCTCTCCTCCTCGTCTCTTGCGGTGCTTGGCGAAGCCCTGCTGGAGGACCACGCTCCTCCACCACCACCACGCCGTTGTGCTGCTGCTGGATGGAGTCTTCCTCAACCTCTCCCTCTCTCCTTGCTGGATCAAGGCATGGGAGACGTCACCGGGCTGTACGTGTGTTGAACGCGGAGGTGCCGTCCGTTCGGCACTAGGATCTCCGGTGATTTGGATCACGACGAGTACGACTCCTTCAACCCCGTTCTCTTGAACGCTTCCGCTTAGCGATCTACAAGGGTATGTAGATGCACTCTCCTTCCCCTCGTTGCTGGTTTCTCCATAGATAGATCTTGGTGACACGTAGGGAAATTTTGAATTTCTGCTACGTTCCCCAACAGTGGCATCATGAGCTAGGTCTATTGCGTAGATTCTATGCACGAGTAGAACACAAAGTAGTTGTGGGCGTTGATTTTGTTCAATATGCTTACCGTTACTAGTCCAATCTTGATTCGGCGGCATTGTGGGATGAAGCGGCCCGGACCGACCTTACACGTACTCTTACGTGAGACTGGTTCCACCGACTGACATGCACTAGTTGCATAAGGTGGCTAGCGGGTGTCTGTCTCTCCCACTTTAGTCGGATCGGATTCGATGAAAAGGGTCCTTATGAAGGGTAAATAGCAATTGGCATATCACGTTGTGGTTTTTGCGTAGGTAAGAAACGTTCTTGCAAGAAACCCATAGCAGCCACGTAAAACATGCAAACAACAATTAGAGGACGTCTAACTTGTTTTTGCAGGGTATGCCATGTGATGTGATATGGCCAAAAGGATGTGATGAATGATATATGTGATGTATGAGATTGATCATGTTCTTGTAATAGGAATCACGACTTGCATGTCGATGAGTATGACAACCGGCAAGAGCCATAGGAGTTGTCTTTATTTATTGTATGACCTGCGTGTCATTGAACAACGCCATGTAATTACTTTACTTTATTGCTAACCGGTAGCCATAGTAGTAGAAGTAATAGTTAGCGAGCAACTTCATGGAGACACGATGATGGAGATCATGATGATAGAGATCATGGTGTCATGCCGGTGACAAGATGATCATGGAGCCCCAAGATGGAGATCAAAGGAGCTATATGATATTGGCCATATCATGTCATTATTATTTGATTGCATGTGATGTTTATCATGTTTTTGCATCTTGTTTACTTAGACCGGCGGTAGTAAATAAGATGATCCCTCATAATAATTTCAAGAAAGTGTTCCCCCTAACTGTGCACCGTTGCGACAGTTCGTTGTTTCGAAGCACCACGTGATGATCGGGTGTGATAGATTCTAACGTTCACATACAACGAGTGTAAGACAAATTTACACACGCGAAACACTTAGGTTGACTTGACGAGCCTAGCATGTACAGACATGGCCTCGGAACACAAGAGACCGAAAGGTCGAGCATGAGTCGTATGGTAGATACGATCAACATGAAGATGTTCACCGATGATGACTAGTCCGTCTCACGTGATGATCGGACACGGCCTAGTTGACTCGGATCATGTAATCACTTAGATGACTAGAGGGATGTCTATCTGGGTGGGAGTTCATAAGATGAACTTGATTATCCTGAACATAGTCAAAAGATCTTCGCAAATTATGTCGTAGCTCGCGCTTCAGTTCTACTGTTTAGATATGTTCCTACAGAAAATTTAGTTGAAAGTTGATAGTAGCAATTATGTGGACTAGGTCCGTAAACTGAGGATTGTCCTCATTGCTTCATAGAAGGCTTATGTCCTTAATGCACCTCTCGGTGTGCTGAACCTCGAACGTCGTTTGTGGATGTTGCGAACATCTGACATACACATTTTTGATAACTACATGATAGTTCAGTTAAATGGTTTAGAGTTGAGGCACCGAAGACGTTTTGAAACGTCGCGAAACATATGAGATGTTTCGAGGGCTGAAATTGGGATTTCAGGCTCGTGCCCACGTCAAGAGGTATAAGACCTCCGACGATTTTCTTAGCCTGCAAACTAAGGGAGAAAAGCTCAATTGTTGAACTTGTGCTCAGATTTTCTGAGTACAACAATCATTTGAATCAAGTGGGAGTTGATCTTCCAGATGAGATAGTGATGTTTCTCCGAAGTCATTACCACCAAGCTGCTAGAGCTTCGTGATGAACTATAATGTATCGGGGACATATATGATGATCCTTGAGATATTCGTGATGTTTGACACCACAAAAGTAGAAATCAAGAAGGAGCATCAATTGTTGATGGTTGATGAAACCACCAGTCTCAAGAAGGGCAAGGGCAAAAAGGGATACTTCATGAAACGGCAAATTAGCTGCTGCTCTAGTGAAGAAACCCAAAGTTGTACCCAAACCCGAGACTAAGTGCTTCTGTAATAAGGGGAACAGCCACTGGAGCAGAATTACCCTAGATACTTGGTAGATGAGAAGGCTGGCAAGGTCGGTAGAAGTATATTTGATATACATTATGTTAATGTGTACTTTACTAGTACTCCTAGTAGCACCAGGGTATTAAATACCGGTTCGGTTGCTAAGTGTTAGTAACTCGAAATAAAAGCTACGGAATAAATGAAGACTAGCTAAAGGTGAGATGACGATATGTGTTGGAAGTATTTCCAAGGTTGATCAAATATCGTACGCTCCCTCTACCATCAAGATTGGTGTTTGCGTTGAGCATAGACATGATTGGATTATGTCTATCGCAATATGGTTATTCATTTAAGGAGAATAATGGTTACTCTATTTATTTGAATAATACCTTCAATGGTCTTGCACCTAAAATGAATGGTTTATTGAATCTCGATCATAGTGATACACATGTTCATGCCAAAAGATATAAGATAGTAATGATAGTACCACCTACTTGTGGCACTACCACATAAGTCATATCGGTATAAAACGCATGAAGAAGCTCCATGTTGATGGATCTTTGGGCTCACTCGTTTTTGAAAAGTTTGAGACATGCGAACCATGTCTATTGGTATATATGCATGAAGAAACTCCATGCAAATGGACCACTTGGACTCACTTGATTTTGAATCACTTGAGACATGCAAATCATACCACATGGGCAAGATGACTGAAAGCCTCATTTTCAGTAAAATGGAACTAGAAAGCAACTTGTTGGAAGTAATACATTTTGATGTGTACAGTCCAATGAGTGCTGAGGCATGTAGTGGATATCGTTATGTTCTTACTTCATAGATGATTTGAGTAGATACTGAGTATATTTACTTAATGAAACATAAGTCTGAATTATTGAAAGGTTCAAGTAATTTCAGGGTGAAGTTGAAAGATCGTCGTGACAAGGGGATAAAAGATCTATGATATGATCATAGAGATGAATATCTGAATTACGAGTTTGGCACAGAATTAAGACATTGTGGAAATTGTTTCACAACTAATACAGCCTGGAACGCCATAGTGTGATGGTGTGTCCGAACATCATAACTGCATCCTATTGGATATGATGCATACCATGATGTCTCTTATCGAATTATCACGATAGTTTATGGGTTAGGCATTAGAGACAACCACATTTACTTTAAATAGGGCACCACGTAATTCTGATGAGATGACACCGTATGAACTATGGTTTAGAGAAACCTAAGCTGTCATTTCTTAAAGGTTTGGGGCTGCGACGCTTATGTGAAAAAGTTTCGGGCTGATAAGCTCGAACCCAAAGCGGATAAATGCATCTTCATAGGACACCCAAAACAGTTGGGTATACCTCCTGTCTCAGATCCGAAAGCAATAAGGGATTGTTTCTAGAATCAGGTCCTTTCTCGAGGAAAAGTTTCTCTCGAAGGAATTGAGTGGGAGGATGGTGGAGACTTGATGAGGTTATTGAACCGTCACTTCAACTAGTGTATAGCAGGGCACAAAGAGTTGTTCCTGTGGCACCTACACCAATTGAAGTGGAAGCTTATGATATTGATCATGAGACTTCGGATCAAGTCACTCCCAAACCTCGTAGGATGACAAGGATGCGTACTACTTCAGAGTGGTACGTAATCCTGTCTTGGAAGTCATGTTGCTAGACAACAATGAACCTACGAGCTATGGAAAAGCGATGGTGGGCCCGGATTCCGATAAATGGCTCGAGGCCATAAAATCCGAGAGAGGATCCATGTATGAAAACAAAGTGTAGACTTTGGCAGAACGGCTCGATGGTCGTAAGGCTGTTAAGTATAGATGGATTTTAAAAGGAAGACGGACAATGATGGTAAATGTGACCATTAAGAAAGCTCGACTTGTCGTTAAGATGTTTTTCGACAAGTTCAAGGAGTTGACTACGATGAGACTTTCTCACTCGTAGCGATGCTAAGAGTCTGTTGGAATTATATTAGCATTATTTATGAAATCTTGCAGATAGGATGTCAAACATTGTTTCCTCGACGATTTTCTTGAGAAAAGGTTGTATGTGATACAACCGGAAGGTTTTGTCAATCCTAAAAGATGCTAATAAGTATGCAAAGCTCTAGCAATCCTTCTAAGGGCTGGAGTAAGCATCTCGGAGTTGGAATGTATGCTTTGATGAGATGATCAAAGATTTTGGGTGTATACAAAGTTTATGAGAAACTTGTATTTCCAAAGAAGTGAGTGCGAGCACTATAGAATTTTCGATGAGTATGTGTTGTTAACATGTTGTTGATCGGAAATGATGTAGAATTTCTAGAAAGCATGCAGAGTTATTTGAAAAGTGTTTTTCAATGGAAAGCCTGGATTAAGCTACTTGAACATTGAGCATCAAGATCTATAAGGATAGATCAAAACGCTTAATGGTACTTTCAAATGAGCACATACCTTGACATGATCTTGAAGGTGTTCAAGATGTATCAGTCAAAGAAGGAGTTCTTGCCTGAGTTGTAAGGTATGAAGTTAAGACTTAAAGCTCGACCACGGCAGAAGAAAGAAAAAGGACGAATGTCGTCCCCTATGCTTTTGTCATAGGCTCTATACGGTATGCCATGCTGAGTACCGCACCTGATGTGTGCCTTGCCACATGTCTGGCAAGAGGGTACAAAGGTGATCCAGGAGTGGATCACTAAATAGCGGTCAAAATTGTCCTTGGAGTAATAAGGACATGTTTCTCGATTATGGAGGTGATAAAGAGTTCGGCGTAAAGGGTTACATCGATGCAAGCTTTAACACCTATCCGAATGATTCTGAGTAGCAAACCGAATACGTATAGTGGAGCAACCATTTGGAATAGCTCCAAGTGGAGCGTGGAAGCAGCAATTATAATATGACCTAGAGATTAGCGAAGTACATACGGATCTGAATGTTGCAGACCCGTTGACTAAAACCTCTCTCACAAGCAAAACATGATCAAACCCAGAACTCATTGAGTCTTAATCACATAATGATGTGAACTAGTTTAGTGACACTAGTAAGCTCTTTGGATGTTGGTCACATGGTGATGTGACCTGTGAGTGTTAATCACATGGCGATGTGAACTAGATTATTGACTCTAGTGCAAGTGGGAGACTGTTGGAAATATGCCCTAGAGGCAATAATAAATTGATTATTATTATATTTCCTTGTTCATGATAATCGTTTATTATCCATGCTAGAATTGTATTGATAGGAAACTCAGATACATGTGTGGATACATAGACAACACCATGTCCCTAGTAAGCCTCTAGTTGACTAGCTCATTGATCAATAGATGGTTACGGTTTTCTGACCATGGACATTGGATGTCGTTGATAACGGGATCACATCATTGGGAGAATGATGTGATGGACAAGACCCAATCCTAAGCCTAGCACATAGATCGTGTAGTTCGCATGCTAAAGCTTTTCTAATGTCAAGTATCATTTCCTTAGACCATGAGATTGTGCAACTCCCGGATACCGTAGGAATAGTTTGGGTGTGCCAAACGTCACAACGTAACTGGGTGGCTATAAAGGTACACTACAGGTATCTCCGAAAGTGTCTATTAGGTTGGCACGAATCGAGACTGGGATTTGTCACTCCGTGTGACGGAGAGGTATCTCTGGGCCCACTCGGTAGGACATCATCATAATGTGCACAATATGATCAAGGAGTTGATCACGTGATGATGTGTTACGGAACGAGTAAAGAGACTTGCCGGTAACGAGATTGAACAAGGTATCGGGATACCGACGATCGAATCTCGGGCAAGTATCGTACCGCTAGACAAAGGGAATTGTATACGGGATTGATCGAATCCTCGACATCGTGGTTCATCCGATGAGATCATCGTGGAACATGTAGGAACCAACATGGGTATCCAGATCCCGCTGTTGGTTATTGACCGGAGAACGTCTCGGTCATGTCTGCATGGTTCCCGAACCCGTAGGGTCTACACACTTAAGGTTTGATGACGCTAGGGTTATAAGGAATAGATATACGTGGTTACCGAATGTTGTTCGGAGTCCCGGATGAGAATCCCGGACATCACGAGGAGTTCCGGAATGGTCCGGAGGTAAAGATTTATATATGGAAAGTCCTATTTTGGTCACCGGAAAAGTTTCGGGTTTTATCGGTAACGTACCGGGACCACCGGGAGGGTCCCGGGGGTCCACCAAGTGGGGCCACCAGCCCCGGAGGCTTGCATGGGCCAAGAGTGGGAAGGGACCAGCCCCTGAGTGGGCTGGTGCGCCTCCCACAAGGCCCAAGGCGCAGCTAGGAGGAGAAAGGGGAAACCCTAGGCGCAGATGGGCCTAAGGCCCACCTAGGGCGCGCCCCCCTCAACCCTCTAGGGCCTGGCCGCCCCCCTAGGGGGGAACCCTAGAGGGGGCGCACCCCTCCCCTCCTCCCTATAAATAGTGGGGTTTGGGCTGCCCAACATACGATTTGATCTCTCCCTTGCAGCCTACCTCTCCTCCTCCTCGTCTCTTGCGGTGCTTGCGAAGCCTGCTGGAGGACCACGCTCGTCACCACCACCACGCGTTTGTGCTGCTGCTGGATGAGTCTCCTCAACCTCTCCTCTCTCCTTGCTGATCAAGGCATGGGAGACGTCACCGGGCTTGTACGTGTGTTGAACGCGGAAGGTGCCGTCCGTTCGGCACTAGGATCTCGGTGATTTGGATCACGACGAGTACGACTCTTCAACCCCGTTCTCTGAACGCTTCCGCTTAGCGATCTACAAGGTATGGTAGATGCACTCTCCTTCCCCTCGTTGCTGGTTTCTCCATAGATAGATCTTGTGACACGTAGGAAATTTTGAATTCTGCTACGTTCCCCAACAGGTAGTCGCTGACGGTAGGAGCGGCCAAGGTGGGCGTGCGGTGAAGAAGAAGAAGAAGAAGAAGAAGAAGAAGTCAACGCAGGGGGGCGGGTTGTTGGGGAACGTAGTAATTTCAAAAAAATTCATACGCACACAGAAGATCATGGTGATGCATAGCAACGAGAGGGAAGAGTATCGTCCACGTACCCTCGTAGACCGAATGCGAAGCGTTAGGCACAACGTGGTTGATGTAGTCGTACGTCTCACGATCCAATCGATCCAAGTACGACGCAACGGCACCTCCGAGTTTCTGCACACGTTCAACTCGATGACGTCCCCGCGAGCTCAATCCAGCAAGCTTCACAGGAGGAGTTTTCGTCAGGCACGACGGCGTGGTGACGGTGATGATGATGCTACCGACGCAGGGCTTCGCCTAAGCATCGCTATGATATAATCGAGGTATTATGGTGGAAGGGGGCACCAGACACGGCTAGGGGATCAATGATCAACTTGTGTGTCTAGAGGTGCCCCTGCCCCCGGTATATAAAGGAGCAAGAGGTGGAGGCCGGTCTACCCTCTATGGCGCCAGGAGGAGGAGTCCTCCTCCTAGTAGTAGGACTCCCCTCTTTCCTACTCCTACTAGGAGGGGGAAAGGAAGGGAGGGAGGGAGAAGGAAAGGGCCGCCCCCCCCCCCCCTCTCCTAGTCCAATTCGGAACAGAGGGGGAGGGGCGCGGCCTACCCTAGGCCAGCCCCCTCTCTCTCTTCACTAAGGCCCATACGGCCTATTATTTCGCCCTGGGGGTTCCCGTAACCCTCTGCACTCCGGTTTTATCGAAATCACCCGGAATACTTCGATGTCCGAATATATTCGTCCAATATATCGATCTTTACGTCTCGACCATTTCGAGACTTCCTCGTC
Source organism: Triticum urartu (assembly GCF_003073215.2). Classification (NCBI taxonomy): domain Eukaryota; kingdom Viridiplantae; phylum Streptophyta; class Magnoliopsida; order Poales; family Poaceae; genus Triticum; species Triticum urartu. Next base: position 98,511,665 of record NC_053024.1, read on the forward strand.
ATGTCCGTGATAATATCCGGGACTCCGAACTACCTTCGGTACATAAAAAACACAAAAAATCATAATACGATCGTCACGAACTTTAAGCGTGCGGACCCTACGGGTTCGAGAACTATGTAGACATGATCGAGACACGTCTCTGGTCCAATAACCAATAGCGGAACCTGGATGCTCATATTGCTCCCACATATTCTACGAAGATCTTTATCGGTCAAACCGCATAACAACATACGTTGTTCCCTTTATCATCGTACGTACTTGCCCAAGATTCGATCGTCGGTATTCTCAATACCTAGTTCCAATATCGTTACCGGCAAGTCTCTTTTACTCGTTCCGTAATACATCAATTCCGCAACTAACGCATTAGTTACAATGCTTTCAAGGGCTTTATAGTGATGTGCATTACCGAGTGCCCAGAGATACCTCTCCGACAATTCGGAGTGACATGAGTACAAGGTGTCCGCGTGTATTAGGTGGTAGTGACATGAGTACATAATTTGCATGGGTGAATAAATACACCTTTTGTTAAAAGTATGTTCTTCCTGCATAGCTACATATATATAACCCAACAAAAACACCTAACCTTTTATCAATACGAAAACAACATATTCACATGCATATGAGCAACGCTACGTTGTGAATAAACATTAGATACCGGCTAAAGCTCATACCATAAAACAAGAGAGAACCGTCAATTTAGAAACAACTAGCTAAATACCCGTGCGTTGCAATGGGGCCAACTTTATGTATGTATTTCAACCAGAATTTTTCTGATTTGGTTGAGATTGAGATATGCTATGAGGAGAGAATCCATAGGCAAAGCTAAACAAGGAGGTGAGGGTTTGTTTGATCAATGCGGGGGGGGGGGGGGGGGGGGGGGGGGGGGGTATGTGTGAGAGGGGACATGTATGAAGCAATTGTTTGACATTCTTAGCTTTGTGAAAAAGCAACACTCAATACTCTCGTGCCAATTCCTCATAATCATATCCAAAAGATTGTCTGCCAAGTAGTCCGCGGAACATATTTTGGAGAGTTTGTTTTACGGGACGCGGATTTTTGGCTTTGGGAGCATATGCTTTGTAAATAAATTTTAAAAATTCTGATTTTTTTAGATGTTCATATTAGTGTGGCAAGTGTGCTTGACAAGTCTCATGCCATATGGGATAGCAGTGCTTTGTCGGTGAAAAAAAAACAAAATTAAGTGTAACATTTGGCGTTCGACTTGTTTTTTTTGCACAAGTCAAAATGCTTAACTTTTTCACTAACAAAATTGCATGTACCATTTGGGTGCGACAATGAACATATCTATTTTTTTCAAAAAAAATTATTTGTAAAAATTCATTTTTAGCATGCAGGATCATGTACTCCCTAGAGCCAAATTGAATATCCGCCTTTTATGCTGGTATATATTGAATTTATGGTAACTTACCACATAGGGCATGTATCATATAAAGTTTTTTTAGAAGATCTTTTCGATAGTTCTAAATTTAAACAAATCAAAGAATATCTAGAAGAAAATTTTCCAAGTAAAATTCTCCAAAATTTCCATGAAATTGCTTTGAATCAAAAGGGCATGGACTTGTGATCGAACATACTGTCGCCAGTATCACTAGGACAAGCGGAAAACAAGATCAAAATACTCGCAAAGCAGCAGGATCACCATCGACGTTCGCCATGATCTCCTCTTCGAGCCTCTTGGCAATGCCATGCGCGAGCTTCTCCAGGAAACCCACGAAGCCTTCCAGCGTCCACCCCTCGACGGGATCGGCCTCGAACGACCACCTGACCGCGCACCCGGCCGGGTCGGGCTCCACGCCGATGGTCGCCCGGTACCGGCCGAACCCCTTGTTGGTCTCCACCACCTCGTAGCTGTAGGACCGCCCCGCGGCGTCGACCTCGAGGAGCCGCTCCTTGGACCAGCCGACCGCCTCCCCCGGTGCCGCCATGTTCACCGGCCCCGCGCAGTACCGGACGCACCCGGGCCGGCCGTCGTCGCCCTCCAGCCTCCGGCACGTCTGCACCAGGGACACCCACTTGTCGAGGGAGCAGAAGTCTCCCAGCAGGGCCCACGCCTGGTCGGGCGTCGGCCCCGCCGCCGCGGCGCGCACGGTGCCGCGCCACTCGGGCGCCGCCGTTTCACTGTCCGGGCCGTGACCGTGAGGCGCCATGTGCCGGCGCCTGGGCAGCTAGATCGCGGGTGTCGCCGTCAGGTGCGTGATTCGTGCAAGTGCAACGTCGGGATCGTGGTGAATATGATGAGGAACTGAGGGTCACGACTCGTGAGGGAGAGGAGGGGGCGTCTAGCTCACCAGCCGTGTAGTAGATACACAACGTGACCCGCGAGAGGATTAGTTGGCAGGTCGTACGTCCAACCGCATGCGTGTCCAGTGGCGGACTGGTGGAAACTGCTGGGTGCCTCCTACCAGCTTAGCTAGATGCGCGCGCTGCTTGCATTGCATGGCTTGTGAACCATAAAATAAAGTGCATGTGTATTGTCAACATATTCTCTCTAGCTGGCACGAATGGACATGAGTCCACGGGAGAAGCTTGTCACTTTGTGTTGTAGGGCCTCTTAGAAGTGGGGTTACGTGGCTGGGCTACTTAAAATTTGCCAGCTTTTGATGTGGCACCAGATGTATACGGTTTGTATATATGCTCATGCATGTCGAATACCCGCTTCCAAAAGCAAAGGCGCATACTAGCTCACATGTTCTGTCACGGGAGAAGATGATGCGTTGCTCTTTCCGCCTCTTTTGATCGTGCCAGTTCAGCACCGGGTACTAATGTGCTGATGTGATGTCCAATGCGTAAACATTACAATTTTGTAAGTGACTGGTCAGTGCACCTTTTATCCAGGCTGCCACCTCCAGAAAATGATTCAATTGTTGGGCTAACCCCTCCACATGGAGTGAACTGGCAGCACAATAATCTCAGCTCCATCTAATGGATGGGATATCTCCTTGAGAATTACAGTAATACTCTTTTCTTTTTGGTTTAGAGGGCTTATCTTAATTTTTTCGTTTTTTCAATTTAAAAGGCTCATCTCCATCTTCTATTGGGATTCCGAGGCACATTAAATCTTTGCATGCAAGAATTAAAAAGAAACTCACAAATGCATGTAATGTTCCTAGTCATTTAGTGGCTTAATGCATTAGTTTAATATGGGTAGTTTTGTAAAGTACGAGATACATTTCTCCACTCATCATCTGCCTTGAATGATGAAATTTCAGATTTGGGCCCTGTAAACCGGAAAGGAGAGGGAGTAATAGGAAAAGAAGACCCCCGACAACCTTTATCATGGTTGAGGGGATGCCACTATGAGAGGAGAGAACACCATAAAGCACTACAACCGACAAAAAAAGGTGGAGAGATGAGTTCGGATAGGCAGTAAAACGGTGTGGAACATTCAAAATTTTGTGAGGAGCCTGTAGAATTGCTTGGCTATAAAAAAACAATCATATATGAGAGTTGCATGTAATTCATTAAGAAGAAAGAGAGTACAACACCCAAGATGACACGGCCCATACATCACCAAAAATGCCGCAACCTGTCAACACTCTCTTGCATCGCCAAAGATGCTGTGGCCTAAACAACACGACGACCCAAGACAATCTGCACTTGAGCAAAGTACAGCACAATACATGAAAAGTGAGAAACCTCCACTGCAAGGGCTTAAACATTAGCCAGTCGCAACATGACCCAAAAATGATGTCGGTTGTGACTGAAGCACACGCATCACAAGGACAAAACCGCCTCCAGTCTAAAGCAACACTATTTATGTTGGGGAACGTAGTAATTTCAAAAAATTCCTACGCACACGCAAGATCATGGTGATGCATAGCAACGAGAGGGAAGAGTATCGCCCACGTACCCTCGTAGACCGTAAGCGGAAGCGTTATGAGAACGCGGTTGATGTAGTCGAACGTCTTCACGATCCGACCGATCCAAGTACCGAACGCACGGCACCTCCGAGTTCAGCACATGTTTAGCTCGATGACGTCCCACGAACTCCGATCCAGTAGGGCTTCACGGGAGAGTTCCGTCAGCACGACGGCGTGTTGACGGTGATGATGTTGCTACCGACGCAGGGTTTCGCCTAAGCACTGCTACGATATGATCGAGGTGGATTATGGTAGAGGGGGGCACCACACACGGCTAAGGGATCAATGATCAACTTGTGTGTCTACGGGGTGCCCCCTTGCCCCCCATATATAAAGGAACAAGGAGGAGGGGAACGTAGTAATTTCAAAAAAATTCCTACGTACACGCAAGATCATGGTGATGCATAGTAACGAGAGGGGAGAGTGTTGTCTATGTACCCTCGTAGACCGGAATCGGAAGCGTTGGCACAACGCGGTTGATGTAGTCGTACGTCTTCATGGCCCGACCGATCAAGCACCGAAACTACGGCACCTCCGTGTTCTAGCACACGTTCAGCTCGATGACGATCCCCGGACTCCGATCCAGCAAAGTGTCGGGGAAGAGTTCCGTCAGCACGACGGCGTGGTGACGATCTTGATGTTCTACCATCGTAGGGCTTCGCCTAAGCACCTCTACAATATTATCGAGGATTATGATGGAGGGAGGCACCGCACACGGCTAAGAGAACGATCACGAAGATCAACTTGTTGTCTCTAGAGGTGCCCCCCTGCCCCTGTATATAAAGGAGCAAGGGGGAGAGGCCGGCCGGCCCTTGGGGCGCGCCAAGGAGGGGGGAGTCCTCCTCCTAGTAGGAGTAGGACTCCCCTTTCCTAGTCCAACTAGGAAGAGAGAAGGGGGAAGGAAAGAGAGGGAGAGGGAGAGGGAAAGAGGGGCCGCGCCCCCCTCCCCTAGTCCAATTCGGACTCCCCATGGGAGGGGGCGCGCCACCTCCTGGGCTGCTTCCCTCTCTCTCCTCTCAGGCCCACTAAGGCCCAATACTTTCACGGGGGGTTCCGGTAACCCTTCCGGCACTCCGGTTTTCTCCGAAATCACCCGAAACACTTCCGGTGTCCGAATATAGCCGTCCAATATATCGATCTTTATGTCTCGACCATTTCGAGACTCCTCGTCATGTCCGTGATCATATCCGGGACTCCGAACAACCTTCGGTACATCAAAATATATAAACTCATAATGAAACTGTAATCGTAACGTTAAGCATGCGGACCCTACGGGTTCGAGAACAATGTAGACATGATCGAGACACGTCTCCGGTCAATAACCAATAGCGGAACCTGGATGCTCATATTGGCTCCTACATATTCTACGAAGATCTTTTATCGGTCAGACCGCATAACAACATACATTGTTCCCTTTGTCATCGGTATGTTATGAAGGAAATATGCCCTAGAGGCAATAATAAAGTTATTATTTATTTCCTTATATCATGATAAAAGTTTATTATTCATGCTAGAATTGTATTAACCGGAAACATAATACATATGTGAATACATAGACAAACAGAGTGTCACTAGTATGCCTCTACTTGACTAGCTCGTTAATCAAAGATGGTTATGTTTCCTAACCATGGACAAAGAGTTGTTATTTGATTAACGGGATCACATCATTAGTTGAATGATCTGATTGACATGACCCATTCCATTAGCTTAGCACCCGATCGTTTAGTATGTTGCTATTGCTTTCTTCATGACTTATACATGTTCCTATGACTATGAGATTATGCAGCTCCCGTTTGCCAGAGGAACACTTTGTGTGCTACCAAACGTCACAACGTAACTGGGTGATTATAAAGGAGCTCTACAGGTGTCTCCAAAGGTACATGTTGGGTTGGCGTATTTCGAGATTAGGATTTGTCACTCCGATTGTCGGAGAGGTATCTCTGGGCCCTTTCGGTAATGCACATCACTTAAGCCTTGCAAGCATTGCAACTAATGAGTTAGTTGCGGGATGATGTATTACGGAACGAGTAAAGAGATTTGCCGGTAACGAGATTGAACTAGGTATAGGATACCGACGATCGAATCTTGGGCAAGTAAACATACCGATGACAAAGGGAACAACGTATGTTGTTATGCGGTCTGACCGATAAAAGATCTTCGTAGAATATGTAGGAGCCAATATGAGCATCCAGGTTCCGCTATTGGTTATTGACCGGAGACATGTCTCGGTCATGTCTACATTGTTCTCGAACCCGTAGGGTCCGCATGCTTAAGGTTACGATGACAGTTATATTATGAGTTTATGCATTTTGATGTACCGAAGGTTGTTCGGAGTCCCTGATGTGATCACGGACATGACGAGGAGTCTCGAAATGGTCGAGACATAAAGATTGATATATTGGAAGCCTATGTTTGGATATCGGAAGTGTTCCGGGTGAAATCGGGATTTTACCGGAGTACCGGGAGGTTACCGGAACCCCCCGGGAGGTATGTGGGCCTTAGTGGGCCTTAGTGGAAGAGAGGAGAGGTGGCCAGAGATGGGCCGCACGCCCCTCCCCCCTTGGTCCGAATAGGACAAGGAGAGGGGGCCGGCCCCCTTCCTCCTCTCTCTCCTCTTTTTCCCCCTCCGCGAATCCTATTCCAACTAGGAAAGGGGGGGAGTCCTACTCCCGGAGGGAGTAGGACTCCTCCTGGCGCGCCCTATGATGGCCGGACGGCCCCCCTCCCTTGAGCCTTTATATACGGAGGCAGGGGCACCCCCTAGAGACACAAGTTGATCCACGTGATCATATTCTTAGCCGTGTGCGGTGCCCCCTTCCACCATAGTCCTCGATAATATTGTAGCGGTGCTTAGGCGAAGCCCTGCAACAGTAGTACATCAAGATCGTCACCACGCCGTCGTGCTGACAGAACTCTTCCCCGACACTTTGTTGGATCGAAGTCCGGGGATCGTCATCGAGCTGAACGTGTGCTAGAACTCGAAGGTGCCCTAGTCTCGGTGCTTGATCGGTCGGGCCGTGAAGACGTACGACTACATCAACCAAGTTAACGCTTCCGTTGTCGATCTACAAGGGTACGTAGATCACACTCTCCCCCTCTCGTTGCTATACATCACCATGATCTTGCGTGTGCGTAGGAATTTTTTTGAAATTACTACAAAACCCATCATGTTACTTGCCCGAGATTCGATCGTCGGTATCTCAATACCTAGTTCAATCTCATTACCGGCAAGTCTCTTTACTCGTTCCGTAATACATCATCCTGCAACTAACAAATTAGTTGCAATGCTTTCAAGGCTTAAGTGATGTGCCCAGCGATACCTCTCCGACAATCGGAGTGACAAATCCTAATCTCGAAATACGCCAACCCAACATGTACCTTTGGAGACACCTGTAGAGCACCTTTATAATCACCCAGTTATGTTGTGACGTTTGGTGGCACACAAAGTGTTCCTCCGGTAAACGGGAGTTGCATAATCTCATAGTCATAGGAACATGTATAAGTCATGAAGAAAGCAATAGCAACAAACTAAACGATCAAGTGCTATGCTAACGGAATGGGTCAAGTCAATCACATCATTATCCTAATGATGTGATCCCGTTAATCAAATGACAACTCATGTCTATAGTTAGGAAACATAACCATCTTTGATCAACGAGCTAGTCAAGTAGAGGCATACTAGTGACACTCTGTTTGTCTATGTATTCACACATGTATTATGTTTCCGGTTAATACAATTCTAGCATGAATAATAAATATTTATCATGATATAAGGAAATAAATAATAACTTTATTATTGCCTCTAGGGCATATTTCCTTCAGTCTCCCACTTGCACTAGAGTCAATAATCTAGTTCACATCGCCATGTGATTTAATACCAATAGTTCAGATCACCATGTGATTACACCCATAGTTCACATCGACATGTGGCCAACACCCAAAGGGTTTACTAGAGTCAATAATCTAGTTCACATCGCTATGTGATTAACACCCAAAGAGTACTGAGGTGTGATCATATTTTGCTTGTGAGAGAAGTTTAGTCAACGGGTATGCCACATTCAGATCCATAAGTATTTTGCAAATTTCTATGTCAACAATGCTCTACACAGAGCTACTCTAGCTAATTGCTCCCACTTTCAATATGTATCCAGATTGAGTTCAAAGTCATCTGGATCAGTGTCAAAATTTGCATCGACGTAACCCTTTACGACGAACCTTTTGTCACTTCCATAATCGAGAAACATATCCTTATTCCACTAAGGATAATTTTGACCAATGTCCAGTGATCTACTCCTAGATCACTATTGTACTCCTTTGCCAAACTCAGGGCAGGGTATACAATAGGTCTGGTACACAACATGGCATACTTTATAGAACCTATGGCTGAGGCATAGGGAATGACTTTCATTCTCTCTCTATCTTCTGCCGTGGTCGGGTTTTTTGAGTCTTACTCAACTTCACACCTTGTAACACAGGCAAGAACTCCTTCTTTGACTGTTTCATTTTGAACTATTTCAAAATCTTGTCAAGGTATGTACTCATTGAAAAACTTATCAAGCGTCTTGATCTATCTCTATAGATCTTGATGCTCAATATGTAACCAGCTTCACCGAGGTCTTTCTTTGAAAAAACTCCTTTCAAACATTCCTTTATGCTTTGCAGAATAATTCTACATCATTTCCGATCAACAATATGTCATGCATATACTTATCAGAAATGTTGTAGTGCTCCCACTCACTTTCTTGTAAATACAGGCTTCACCGCAAGTCTGTATAAAACTATATGCTTTGATCAACTTATCAAAGCGTATATTCCAACTCCGAGATGCTTGCACCAGTCCATAGATGGATCGCTGGAGCTTGCATATTTTGTTAGTACCTTTAGGATTGACAAAACCTTCTGGTTGCATCATATACAACTCTTCTTTAATAAATCCATTAAGGAATGTAGTTTTGTTTATCCATTTCCCAGATTTCATAAAATGCGGCAATTGCTAATATGATTCGGACAGACTTAAGCATAGATACGAGTGAGAAACTCTCATCGTAGTCAACACCTTGAACTTGTCGAAAACCTTTTTGCGACAATTCTAGCTTTGTAGATAGTAACACTACTATCAGCGTCTGTCTTCCTCTTGAAGATCCATTTAATCTTAATGGCTCGCCGATCATTGGGCAAGTCAATCAAAGTCCATACTTTGTTCTCATACATGGATCTCATCTCAGATTTCATGGCCTCAAGCCATTTCACGGAATCTGGGCTCATCATCGCTTCCTCATAGTTCGTAGGCTCGTCATGGTCAAGTAACATGACCTCCAGAACAGGATTACCGTACCACTCTGGTGTGGATCTCACTCTGGTTTACCTACGAGGTTCGGTAGTAACTTGATCTGAAGTTACATGATCATCATCATTAGCTTCCTCACTAATTGGTGTAGTAGTCACAGGAACAGATTTCTGTGATGAACTACTTTCCAATAAGGGAGCAGGTACAGTTACCTCATCAAGTTCTACTTTCCTCCCACTCACTTCTTTCGAGAGAAACTCCTTTTCTAGAAAGGATCCATTCAAAGCAACGAATATATTGCCTTCGGATCTGTGATAGAAGGTGTACCCAACATTTTCTTTTGGGTATCCTATGAAGACGCACTTCTCTGATTTGGGTTAGAGCTTATCAGGTTGAAACTTTTTCACATAAGCATTGCAACCTCAAACTTTAAGAAACGACAGCTTAGGTTCTTGCCAAACCATAGTTCATACGGTGTTGTCTCAACGGATTTAGATGGTGCCCTATTTAACGTGAATGCAGCTGTCTCTAATGCATAACCCCAAAACGACAGTGGTAGATCGGTAAGAGACATCATAGATCGCACCATATCTAATAAAATACGGTTATGACATTCGGACACACCATTACACTGTGGTGTTCCAGGTGGCGTGAGTAGTGAAACTATTTCACATTGTTTTTAACTGAAGGCCAAACTCGTAACTCAAATATTTTACTTCTGCGATCATATTGTAGAAACTTTTATTTTTGTTACGATGATTCTCCACTTCACTCTGAAATTCTTTGAACTTTTCAAATGTTTCAGACTTGTGTTTCATCAAGTAGATATACTCATATCTGCTCAAATCATCTGTGAAGATCAGAAAATAATGATACCTGCCATGAGCCTCAATATTCATCGGACCACATACATCAGTATGTATGATTTCCAACAAATCTGTTGCTCGCTCCATTGTTCCGGAGAACGGAGTCATAGTCATCTTGCCCATGAGGCATGGTTCGCAAGCATCAACTGATTCATAATCAAGTGATTCCAAAAACCCATCAGCATGGATTTTCTTCATGCGCTTTACACCAATATGACCTAAACGGCAGTGCCACAAATAAGTTGCACCATCATTATTAACTTTGCATCTTTTGGTTTCAATATTATGAATATGTGTATCACTACGGTCGAGATCCAACGAACCATTTTCATTGGGTGTGTAACCATATAAGGTTTTATTCATGTAAACAGAACAACAGTTTATTCTCTTTACTTAAATGAATAACCGTATTGCAATAAACATGATCAAATCATATTCATGCTCAACGCAAACACCAAATAACACTTATTTAGGTTCAACACTAATCCCAAAAGTATAGGGAGTGTGCGATGATGATCATATCAATCTTGGAACCACTTCCAACACACATCGTCACTTCACCCTTAACTAGTCTATGTTCATTCTGCAACTCCCGTTTTGAGTCACTACTCTTAGCAACTGAACCAATATCAAATACCGAGGGGTTGCTACGAACACTAGTAAAATACACATCAATAATCTGCATATCAAATATACCTTTGTTCACTTTGCCATCCTTCTTATCCGCCAAATACTTGGAGCAGTTCCGCTTCCAGTGACCAGTCCCTTTGCAGTAGAAGCACTTAGTCTCAGGCTTAGGACCAGACTTGGGCTTCTTCACTTGAGCAGCAACTTGCTTGCCATTCTTCTTGAAGTTCCCCTTCTTCCCTTTGCCCTTTTCTTGAAACTAGTGGTCTTGTCTACCATCAACACTTGATAATTTTCTTGATTTCTACCTTCGTTGATTTCAGCATTACGAAGAGCTTGGGAATCGTTTCCGTTATCCCTTGCATATCATAGTTCATCACGAAGTTCTACTAACTTGGTGATGGTGACTAGAGAATTCTGTCAATCACTATTTTATCTGGAAGATTGACTCCCACTTGATTCAAGTGATTGTAGTACCCAGACAATCTGAGCACATGCTCACTACTTGAGCTATTCTCCTCCATCTTTTAGCTATAGAACTTGTTGGAGACTTCATATCTCTCAACTAGGGTATTTGCTTAAAATATTAACTTCAACTCCTGGAACATCTCATATGGTCCATGACGTTCAAAACGTCTTTGAAGTCCCGATTCTAAGCCGTTTAAGCATGGTGCACTAAACTATCAAGTAGTCATCATATTGAGCTAGCCAAATGTTCATAACATCTGCATCTGCTCCTGCAATAGGTTTGTCACCTAGCGGTGCATCAAAGACATAATTCTTCTGTGCAGCAATGAAGATAAACCTCAGATCACGGATCCAATCCGCATCATTGCTACTAACATCTTTCAACTTAGTTTTCTCTAGGAACATATCAAAAATAAAACAGGGGAGCTAAACGCGAGCTATTGATCTACAACATAGATATGCTAATACTACCAGGACTAAGTTCATGATAAATTAGAGTTCAATTAATCATATTACTTAAGAACTCCCACTTAGAAAAATATCCCTCTAATCCTCTAAGTGATCACGTTATCCAAATCAACTAAACCATGTCCGATCATCACGTGAGATGGAGTAGTATCAATGGTGAACATCAATATGTTGATTATATCTACTATATGATTCACGCTCGACCTTTCGGTCTCCGTGTTCCGAGGCCATATCTGTTATATGCTAGGCTCGTCAAGTTAAACCTAAGTATTCCGCGTGTGCAACTATTTTGCACCCGTTGTATTTGAACGTAGAGCCTATCACACCCGATCATCACGTGGTGTCTCAGCACGAAGAACTTTCGCAACGGTGCATACTCAGGGAGAACACTTATACTTTGATAATTTAGTGAGGGATCATCTTATAATGCTACCGTCAATCAAAGCAAGATAAGATGCATAAAAGATAAACATCACATGCAATCAATATAACTGATATGATATGGCCATCATCATCTTGTGCTTGTGATCTCCATCTTCGAAGCACCGTCATGATCACCATCGTCACCGGCGCAACACCTTGATCACCATCGTAGCATCGTTGTTGTCTCGCCAAAACTTATTCTTCCACGACTATCGCTACCGCTTAGTGATAAAGTAAAGCATTACAGCGCAATTGCATTGCATATAATAAAGCGACATCCAAATGGCTCCTGCCAGTTGCCGATAACTCGGTTACAAAACATGATCATCTCATACAATAAAATTTAGCATCATGTCTTGACCATATCACATCACAACATGCCCTGCAAAAACAAGTTAGACATCCTCTACTTTGTTGTTGCAAGTTTTACGTGGCTGCTACGGGCTTAGCAAGAACCGTTCTTACCTACGCATCAAAACCACAATGATAGTTTGTCAAGTTGGTGCTGTTTTAACCTTCGTAAGGACCGGGCGTAGCCACACTCGGTTCAACTAAAGTTGGAGAAACTGACACCCGCCAGCCACCTGTGTGCAAAGCACGTCGGTAGAACCAGTCTCGCGTAAGCGTACGCGTAATGTCGGTCTGGGCCGCTTCATCCAACAATACCACCGAACCAAAGTATGACATGCTGGTAAGCAGTATGACTTATACCACCCACAACTCACTTGTGTTCTACTTGTGCATAACATCAACGCATAAAACCTAGGCTCAGATGCCACTATTGGGGAACGTAGTAATTTCAAAAAAAAATCCTACGTACACGCAAGATCATGGTGATGCATAGCAATGAGAGGGGAGAGTGTTGTCTACGTACCCTCGTAGACCGGAAGTGGAAGCGTTAGCACAACGCGGTTGATGTAGTCGTACGTCTTCACGGCCCGACCGATCAAGCACCGAAACTACGGCACCTCCGAGTTCTAGCACACGTTCAGCTCGATGACGATCCCCGGACTCCGATCCAGCAAAGTGTCGGGGAAGAGTTCCGTCAGCACGACGGCGTGGTGACGATCTTGATGTTCTACTGTTGCAGGGCTTCGCCTAAGCACCGCTACAATATTATCGAGGATTATGGTGGAGGGGGGCACCGTACACGGCTAAGAGAACGATCACGAAGACCAACTTGTTGTCTCTAGAGGTGCCCCCTGCCCCTGTATATAAATGAGCAAGGGGGAGAGGCCGGCCGGCCCTTGGGGCGCGCCAAGGAGGGGGGAGTTCTCCTCCTAGTAGGAGTAGGACTCCCCTTTCCTAGTCCAACTAGGAAGAGAGAAGGGGGAAGGAAAGAGAGGGAGAGGGAAAGAGGGGCTGCGCCCCCCTCCCCTAGTCCAATTCGGACTCCCCATGGGAGGGGGCACGCCATCTCCTGGGCTGCTGCCCTCTCTCTCCCCTCAGGCCCACTAAGGCCCAATACTTCCTCGAGGGGTTCCGGTAACCCTTCCGACACTCCGGTTTTCTCCGAAATCACCCGAAACACTTCCGTGTCCGAATATAGCCGTCCAATATATCGATCTTTATGTCTCGACCATTTAGAGACTCCTCGTCATGTCCGTGATCATATCCGGGACTTCGAACAACCTTCGGTACATCAAAATATATAAACTCATAATGAAACTGTCATCGTAACGTTAAGCGTGCGGACCCTACGGGTTCGAGAACAATGTAGACATGACCGAGACACGTCTCCGATCAATAACCAATAGCGGAACCTGGATGCTCATATTGGCTCCTACATATTCTACGAAGATCTTTTATCGGTCAGACCGCATAACAACATAAGTTGTTCCCTTTGTCATCGGTATGTTACTTGCCCGAGATTCGATCGTCGATATCTCAATACCTAGTTCAATCTCGTTACCGGCAAGTCTCTTTACTCGTTCCGTAATACATCATCCTGCAACTAACTCATTACTTGCAATGCTTGCAAGGCTTAAGTGATGTGCATTACCGAGAGGGCCCAGAGATACCTCTCCGACAATCGGAGTGACAAATCCTAATCTCGAAATACGCCAACCCAACAAGTACCTTCGGAGACACCTGTAGAGCACCTTTATAATCTCCCAGTTACGTTGTGATGTTTGGTGGCACACAAAGTGTTCCTCTGGTAAACGGGAGTTGCATAATCTCATAGTCATAGGAACATGTATAAGTCATGAAGAAAGCAACAGCAACAAACTAAACGATCAAGTTCTATGCTAACGGAATGGGTCAAGTCAATCACATCATTCTCCTAATGATGTGATCCCGTTAATCAAATGACAACTCATGTCTATGGTTAGGAAACATAACCATCTTTGATCAACGAGCTAGTCAAGTAGAGGCATACTAGTGACACTCTGTTTGTCTATGTATTCACACATGTATTATGTTTCCGGTTAATACAATTATAGCATGAATAATAAACATTTATCATGATATAAGGAAATAAATAATAACTTTATTATTGCCTCTAGGGCATATTTCCTTCACCCCCTGCCCCCGTATATAAAGGAGCAAGGGGGGGCGGCCAGCCCTCTATGGCGCGCCAGGAGGAGGAGTCCTCCTCCTAGTAGGAGTAGGACTCCCCTCTTTCCTGCTCCTACTAAGAGGGGGAAAGGAAGGGAAGAGGGAGAAGGAAAGGGGGCGCCGCCCCCTCTCCTAGTCCAATTCAGACCAGAGGGGAAGGGACGCGCGGCCTGCCGTAGGCCAGCCCTCTCTCTCTCCACTAAGGCCCATAAGGCCCATTATTTCTCCCGGGGGGGTCCGGTAACCCTCCGGCACTCCGGTTTTCTCCGAAATCACCTGGAACACTTCCGGTGTTTGAATATAGTCGTCCAATATATCGATTTTTACGTCTCGACCATTTCAAGACTACTCATCATGTCCGTGATCATATCCGGGACTCCGAACTACCTTCGATACATCAAAACACAAAAACTCATTATACCGACCGTCACCGGACTTTAAGCGTGTGGACCCTACGGGTTCGAGAACTATGTAGACATGACCGAGACACATCTCCGGTCAATAACTAATAGCAGAACCTGGATGTTCATATTGGCTCCCACATATTCTACTAAGATCTTTATCGGTCAAACCGCATAATAGCATACGTTGTTCCCTTTGTCATCAGTATGTTACTTGCCCGAGATTCGATCATTGGTATCTCAATACCTAGTTCAATCTCGTTACCGACAAGTCTCTTTTACTTGTTCTGTAATGCATCATCCCGCAACTAACTCATTAGTTACAATGCTTGCAAGGCTTATAGTGATGTGCATTACTGAGTGGGCCCAGAGATACCTCTTCGACAATTGGAGTGACAAATCCTAATCTTGATCTATGTTAACTCAACAAGTACCATCGGAGACACCTGTAGAGCACCTTTATAATCACTGAGTTATGTTGTGATGTTTGGTAGCACACAAAGTGTTCCTCTGGTAATCGGGAGTTACATAATCTTATAGTCATAGGAACATGTATAAGTCATGAAGAAAGCAATAGCAGTAAACTAAAATGATCAAGTGCTAAGCTGACGAAATGGGTCAAGTCAATCACATCATTCTCCTAATGATGTGATCCCGTTTATCAAATGACAACTCATGTCTATGGTTAGGAAACATCACCATGTTTGATCAACGATCTAGTCAAGTAGAGGCATACTAGTGACACTCTGTTTGTCTATGTATTCGACATGTATCATGTTTCTGGTTAATACAATTCTAGCATGAATAATAAACATTTATCATGATATAAGGAAATAAATAATAACTTTATTATTGCCTCTAGGGCATATTTCCTTCAATTTATACGAGCATAGGAATGATGATGTCACCAAGCAAGAGGCCACCAACCCAACATCGTCGTACCATGCCCCCACCCAGGTCGTAGGGAGGGTGATGCAAGCACAAACTAGAGGAGAACATGAGGGTGATGCAAGCACCGATGACTAAACCAAACGACCGGCATCCTGGGGGATGAGGTAGCGACCAACTGAACAATCAACAACCTATGGGTCGTAGACGCGATGCAAGCTATGATTTATCTTATCTCTTGAATGTGTGGTTGCGTAGTCTTCTCCATAGAAAATATTCTGACCCGGGAGCTAATTGTTTGTGAGATAACAACCCAATGAGCATAAGCTGCATCATCTCTGGTTCAATATTTATCTTATCTCTTGCTAGTTGTTATGGTTATTGTTGTTGATTATACTAGGCTTGCACTTTAAAAGTGTTGTTATTGATGTTGTAAATCTCTAGAGGTTCTGGAGAAGAACTCCTTTGTATCCATTATTGATTGTAATGGAAGAAGTAGATTAGTTGGTCACGTGGTTTTTAACTCATCCTCTTGAGTAGGTTTTATGGCATATATCACTTGTGTCAATTGTGCATGTTATTGTACTATTTTGCGCTGCTTATGAGTTGGTTAAAGCTCTTCTCAATAGTTCATCACAAGATGAAAGATTAACTAATGCATTGTTGTTGCCTTTTTGCGGTATTTCTCTTATGCTTCTTGAATGATCAAATGTGTCAATTAAAGGCGAGGGGTGAATAGGTGACTACAAATTTTAACTTTCTTAGTTGATTTTAGGGATTTAGGGATTATGAGTTCTCCAAAATGCAACCAAGAGAATCATCATATAAGTCAAAGAACACTAGCAAATTAGATAAACAAGTTAGGTTACCACTAAGCGGGTAACAAAAAACAGGGAACAAATTAATTAATGGGACAAGGACGAAGAAGATGTATCATGAAATTCAAGTCCTTGGGAGGACTATAATCTCCATTGAAGAGGCTTGGAAAACAAAGATATCCAATAGCCACATTGACCTAGGCTTCTTCTCCTTGAGCCTCGGTCACCATGTATCTTGCTCAATCACTACGCATAGTATTAAAACCTCACGGGATAAACTTTCCCAAAACATTGGGGGCACCATGCTCTTTCACTAAGCATGCGTCTCGAGGTGATCACCATCTTCATAAACTTTCCCAAAGCTTTCCCATAACCTTGGAAGGTTCCAAGCACCTCTAGCCTTCTGGGGCTCCCTACGAAACCAAGAGTATTAACCTTTGTGAAAACCTCAATGCAGATTCAAGATTGGCTCCGTGGAATCACAAACCTAGTGTTTCTACTTATTTTCGCTTACTAAAATCAAAGGTTGGTTGGTTGTTGATGAAGGAATGTAAGCTCAAATAGGTCAACAACGGTGGAATGCTCAAGTCTGGTATGCACTCCATTTAGGATAGAAGGGGCGCCTCTTATATGGGGCCCAAAAATATGCCCATTACATAGCCATTCTTGCCTACCCGAAGACCCTGGGGCATCCCGAATATTCGGGTCCATTAGGGAAATACTCCAACCGAACACAAGGATTAATTCAACCCAAACTCGGAGTAGGATTGGAGTTCTAAGTTGTCTTTTCTGGTTACTTCAGTTATTAGGGGTGCATTTTGGGACTTTATCTCGGGCCTTTTTGAAATGCATAGGATTTGTATATGGCAATAAAAAACATTATTCGTCCTTCACAATTCATGTTAATAGTACAGTTTCCCTAGTAAATGAAAACAGATAAATAAACGACAAAATATAAAGTTATTGTCTTCTTTTATCCTTTTTGCTTGGAGCCCCCGACCACATTTACTTCAGGCCGATAACTTTTTCATATATTATGAGTACAATTTCTCCCCTAATCAATCGTCATTATTACCGAGACACACTCAATGGATAAAGGTGTCCTTTCAGTTCTAAAAATTCCTAAAACAATATAATGGTCAATTGTGCTAGGTTTTGTTTGGATAGAAGAACATTCGGTTGGGTTGGATGTGTTGTCCAAATTGTTGGTGGACTTGTCGTGTTCTCAAAATCATGGTGGTGAGAAAATTGTTTGTGGTGAAAAATGTTATTTGACAACTTACATTTTTTAATAATATTTGACAACTTAGCTAGGTGTGTGGGTAAGTAGAAAATATATATAATGTCTTATGAGTTCTAAAGACTTGTTGTTTTGTTATTGGACAACTTACCTTTTTTAGAATATTTGGCAACTTAGTTGTGTGTGTGTGGCTAAGCACAAAATGTATGAAAGGCCTTATAATCTGATCAAATCAACTGCCTCGGCAGCCGTTGGATGGCGCGCAGGACAGCCATGTGTCCCATGGAGGAGAGCCGGGAGAGGATAGATAGAGGGAAATTGCGTGGCTGAGGGGAAAAGGTAGGAGACGAGAAGGGGACCACATCGGGGAAGAAAGGAAAGGATGGCCGCAGTGTGTGGATAAGGGAGAAGAGAAAGATGGGCAACGCATGGGCTTCGGGGGGAGGGAGGCATGGCACACATAGGAAGTGTCTGACGCGGACCGCAACAAGCACCATGTGTGGGCACATGTGTTTGCAACAAGGTCCATGTTTGCAAACCTGGTAATCAATCTGTATTGTGTTGCGCTATGATTAAAATTGGGAAAGATGTGTCCAGCACTTGTAAAAAATATTATATCTAATGTACTGAACATGGTTGAAGGGAGAGTGCGCCCCATGGAGGAGAGTCGGGAAAGGATAGAGAGAGGGGAAGTGTGTCCATGGCTGAGGGTAAAAGGTAGGGGACGAGAAGGGTACATGTGTCCGGTCGTGACGGTTTTGACCACTAAAGTTGCCATCCGAAAAGAAAAGGCAAACCAAAAAAACTAAACTTGTCATCTAAAAAGAAGTTGCTATGCTTGACAACTAAAGTTGTTATCCTCGCGTCCTAAACTTGCCACAAAAAACATTCAGAGTTGCCACGTGTTCGTGTCACATGTGTGGCACTTATCGGGGTCCTATATCTAATATGTGTATCACATATGTCATTGTATATTTTCGATAGTTGTCCGTGATTTTGCAATTTAACTGTTGCGTCTTCTCGACCCGCTGGGTTTCTCTTTATATATACCGACTAATAAAGTGTTGAACGCTTATGCCCATCCACCGTCGCGTCTTCCCGCAACCCCCCCCCCCCTCCCCGATTACCCCACAATGCATATCATACATTTTTCAAATAGTCATATCTTTTAAACTGTAACTCTTATTTTAACATATTATATATGAAATTTGATTTTTTTGTAGAATCTGAATATGATGTTATTTTACATGATAACTATTTTTAAATTGTTATTTATGGAGTTGCCTTAATCAATAATGAACGATCCACCCCTTTTTTGTATCGGTGTAAGTCCAGATTGAAAATGAACACATTAGTAAAAATTAGACTGAATACGAAAGAAATCATCTGTAACAATGCATGGACATGTCGGCAAAACCTCACACGGGGAAAAGGAAAGCATATTTCTTATCTTATGCGGAGAGAGAGAGAGACGCCTTAGAATTGATCACATTCAAACGCGTTGTGATTGTGTGAGCATTGAGGCCTTCATTGGCGAGGGTGCGAGAAGGATAAGCGGCAATACAGATGGGATGCCATGTTTGAATAAATAACATGGACCTACTGAGGTCTGGAATCACGGTTATTAGTTAGGGGCATTTATTATTTTTCCTCCCGTTACAACGCACAGGCTCTTTCGCTAGTTATTAAAAATTGAATGGGAGCACA
>NC_053024.1:98532297-98616412 GCF_003073215.2 Triticum urartu
TAAACCCTAGAAGCCTAGCCTGTATGACTATGGTAATGAATGTGTCCTTTCCGGACTATCCCCTACGGTTCATATAGACACCGAGGGGATCTAGGGTTTACATAGAGTCGGTTACATAAGAAGGAATCTTCATAGTCGGCCGCCAAGCTTGCCTTCCACGCCAAGGAGAGTCCAATCCGGACTCAGGTATAGTCTTCGGCCTTCATGTCTTCACAGCCCATCAGTCCGGCCCATGGATTACAGGTCGAACGCGTGAGGACCCCTTAGTCCAAGACTCCCTTAGGGGGAGAGAGGGGGAAGGAAAGGGTGGCCGGCTGTCGGTGTCAAAATCGGCGGATCTCGGGTAGGGGGTCCCAAACTGTGCATCTAAGGTCGATGGTAACATGAGACAAGGGACATTATGTTTACCCAGGTTTGGGCCCTGTCTATGGAGGTAATACCCTACGTCCTGCTTGATTGATATTGATGAATATGAGTATTACAAGAGTTGATCTACCTCGAGATCGTAATGGCTAAACCCTAGAGGTCTAGCTTGTATGGCTATGATGATGAATCTCCCTATCCGGACTAAGTCCTCCGGTTTATATAGACACCAGGAGGATCTAGGGTTGCATAAGGTCGGTTACAAAGAAAGGAATCTACATATTCGATGCCAAGCTTACCTTCCACACCAAGGAGAGTCCCATCCGGACACGGGTGCAGTCTTCGGTCTTCGTATCTTCACAGCCTATCAGTCCGACCCATGGCTAATAGGCCGGACGCCCGAGGACCCCTTAGTCCAGGACTCCCTTAGTAGCCCCCGAACCAGGCTTCGATGACGAGGTGTTCGGTGCGCAGACTGTCTTCGGCATTGCAAGGCGGGTTCCTCCTCCGACATCTTCCAAGTAATGTGTTCGGCTTTCAATTCAATGCCGCACCCCTCGGCTTCTGTGCATTTATGACTTCATCCTCCACGTGTCGGGTGAATGTGGACGGTCAGGGTATTTTTTGCAAATAACACCCTAGCCCTGCAAGAAAGAGTGTCTATTTAAAGAGATTGGATCTCAGATCCTTTCGGCATCACGCGGATAAAATCCTCAGATACTGCCAGGCAAAAACCATTCCAACATGGCCAACATTCCCAGCTCCTCTTCCCGTTCCAACCTAGAGAGAGGCGAGTGGGATAGGTGCTCCGTGTCCCACAACTAATTGGTGAAGCTGCAAACATAGGGATTTCTCCCTCCTACAGATTTCGTCCCTGTTCGAGCAAGATTGGCCTCCTTCAACGGCAAAACCCATGCGGAGGATTTCCTCAATCCGTCTGCGGGAGAACGAGTGTGCTTCGTCCCCTATCTGCTGAGGGGCATGGGATTTCCAATTCACCCATTCCTTCGAGGGCTTCTGGAGTACTATGCCCTTCAGGTGCATAATTTTACCCCGGCCTCCGTCCTGCACATTGCGGGTTATGTCGCTTTATGCGAACTATTCCTGGGTTGCGAGGCCCATTTCGATTTGTGGAGAAGACTGTTCTGCCTCGTCCCTCGCAATCAAGGTGGGTCAATTTTTGAAGTCGGAGGAGCCGAAGTGTGGCGCATCGCCGGGACCGGATACCTGTCCGGCACGCCGAAGAAAGCTCCCGAAGAGTGGCCTTCCGAATGGTTCTACATTGACGACGTCGCTCTACCCGACCCCGTCCGCATGGGCCTCCCCAAGTTTTCAAATGCTCCGCTGAAGAAATGCCATAGCTGGCGTAATCGGAGCCTCGAGGAAGAGGATAGTGCGGAGGTCAGCCTGCTGCTGGGCAAGATTAAGGCGCTTGCCCAGTCCGGATTGTCAATAACCGAGGTAATGGCGATCTCTATAACACGGGGGGGGTCCAGCCACTCCAATATAGAGGGCTGCCCATGTGGCATTACAACGGGGAAGATGACGCTTCATGCTATGGTCGGAAGGGCCCGAAGACCCCCGCCGCCCTGGCCAAAATACTGGCCGAGCTGTATAAAGGGGAGAAGGAGGAGTTCACCCGTCTCCAATATCGAGACGGATTTTCCATGTACTATCCTCCCAGCTGGGTAAGGTTCAGCTCCACTATTTTACTCTTGTCCCTGAATCATTCTTGACAGGCAGCATCTTATCTGCTCATAACAGGAATGGCGAAAGGCTGTCGAGGGGATCCATGACCCTGCCCCTCAGCCGTAGAATCACAACCGGGATCTTGACCCCGGATATGAGGAAGATCTGGACATATTTGTGGAGCTCGTGGATGGAATATTCTATCAGATGAGCTACGATGGTACATATGTACACATTATGCCGATTACCCCGGCCTCCTTCCTGCTTCACGTGTAAGTAATCCGAAGACACCTTATCCAAAAGAGTTTTCTCATTCCTCCTTACCCACCGCACTATCCTGTGCTTAGAAGGGAAAGCGTTCGGCGCGCCATGCTGCCCTGGGAGCATCTCCGAAGAGAGCACCCCCCATACCAGGCAAGCCTTCTAAGAGGAAGGCAAATGAAGATACGGTCGGGCCTTCATCAAAGAGGCATGAATTTGCAAGTATGCACCTTGGCAGTCACATCCAACTGCAACTGGAGAAATCCAAGAAGGCATCCCCCGGTAATGTTTCCCTCCATCGAGAAATCACAATTGTACACTAATAATGCTAATCTGGTTGCTTATGTTTGTATTGGATCGTTAGACCAACTGCGAGAGCAGCTGGACGCCGCTCGAAGCGAAGAACACGGAGCCAAAAAACTGCTAGCAGTGGGCGAGCGTGTGTTAACAAAAGTCGTTCAGGAGAAAAAGAAGCTCCAGGATTCAAACACCAAATTGGGCAAAGAACTGAAAGACGTGCAAGCTCAGCTAGCTGACCCCGTGAAGGAGAACAAAAAACTGCTAGGCGGCATATTCAGTATGTGGCCGCATTTATCTTATAACAGTTTGAAAGTAACAGTAGCTGATATAGCTGTGATTGCAGGTGTATTGACAGGCCGCCTCGAAGAGGAGGTGTCTGGATCATCAAGTTATCTTCTGCAAGAGCTTTCGCAGTTGCACGAGCAAGCTCGGCAGGCAATGCGGAGTGTAGCCAAGGCCTTATGGCCATCCGACTCCCCTCCAGGGAGTATGGAGAAGCTTGTAGAGTTGTTCAAGGGAGCGCGGCGGCGTATCCGACTGTGGAAGATATCGGCCTATCGGGAGGGTGCGCGAGAAGCATGGGCCATGGTAAAAACGCGATATACCAAGCTGGATCCGAATCACATGGCCCGGGTCGGACCGCTAGGGTCAATGGGGAAGAAATTCCCGTTAGTTTAGTATATGGCCAAGTAGAGGTGGCTGCTAAATACTCACAACAGGATTGTAAGTTAGACCGCTTGTTGGACGGTATAGAGGAGGAAGTTTTTGAGTCCTAAGTGACTATGTATTTTCCTTCTAGCTGGATAATAAAAACAATTGTCATGGCCGACCTTTTCGCTTTGACCTCTGGACCCAAAGGTGCGGAGTGTTTCTGAATACCCGAACAGTAGAATATACTGGGGCATGCATGGGAACCAGGCGTAGGGGTCATAGTTGCTTGAACAGACAATGTGTATCCGGCTAGTTATGTTATATTACATTATGTAAGAAACATCTTCCAGAGAGAATAGTTCCATTAAGGGTTCCTTTCCCGGGGTGTGCGTGCGTTTACTGTGCATGTCCGAACTATGATTGAAAAAAATCACAGAGTAAGTAACTTCTGGGGTTTCATAATGGAGTGAATGTGGGAACATCTTTAATTAGCCGACCAAATATTCCCTTAAGAATGCTAGCTTTCGGCTTCCCCAGTCTGAGGTACACATCCGGATGACCCGGCAGTAACAATCGTAGAGGTGCTCCCTTTATGCCCTAGCCAAACTAACGGGAACGTAGGGCATAAGCACAGGAGCCAGGCAACCCAGCTTGGCCAAAACTTAAGTCATATCGATGCATATAATGGCGAAGGAAAGGTACATATGGAAAAACGCATATGTGGTGAGCTTGATGCTCAAAGGATAATAGCAAGCTTCTGTACGAGAAGCCCCCAGGTATAATGAACATACATATGTAGATATGTACGCATCACGTAAGGACGGTCTAGCCGTACTAAAACCGTAAGGCTAAAGAGCAAAATGAAAAAAAAGAGAAAAAACAAAAAGAGAAAAAAAATAACGTTAATAACAGGAGGGAGGAGACGAACACAGAGTTCGGCGCTAGGCATAAAATCTTCGTACTCTGGCCGCATTCCAGGGGTTCGGCTCCAGGTGATTGTCTGACGCATCACGCAGGCGGTACGCTCCTCCAGTGAGAACTTCGTCAATGATGAATGGACCCTCCCACTTAGGCTTGAGTTTGTCCTTTTTCTTCTCCGGCAGGCGTAGAACAAGTTCACCAACGTTATAAGTCTTGGCCCGCACTTCTCTGCTTCGATAACTGCGAGCCTACTGTTGTTAAAATGCAGAACGGGCTTTTGCGACGTTGTGCTCCTCCTCCAAGGCATCGAGGATGTTCTGCCGATCAAGCTCGGCTTCTGTCCCTTCGTACATGCGCACTCGAGGTGAGTCATGAATAATATCACAGGGTAACACTGCTTCTGCACCGTACACCATGAAGAAAGGTGTATATCCAGTAGTGCGGTTGGGCGTGGTCCGCAGCCCCCAGAGTACGGAGTCAAGTTCCTCCACCCAGGCTTGTATGATTCTTTCAAAGACCGCACTAGTCTAGGTTTGATGCCGCTCATAATAAGACCAGTAGCCCGTTTGACTTGACCGTTTGTCTGCAGGTGATAGACCGAGGCGTAATAGAGCTTAATGCCTAGATTAGCACACCAGGTTTACACTTCATGGGCTGTGAAATTAGAGCCATTATCGGTTATTATGCTGTGTGGGACACCCTAACGGTGTACCACACTGGATATGAAATCTATTACCGGCCCCACTTCGGCCGTTTTGACTGGTTTGGCCTCTATCCACTTAGTGAATTTATCCACCATGACTAGCAGATACTTTCTCTTATGGCTTCCTCCTTTAAGGGGTCCGACCATATCGAGTCTCCAGACCGCAAAGGGCCAAGTGATGGGGATTGTTTGTAAGGCAGTGGGGGGCATATGGCTTTGGTTGGCGAAGAGTTAGCATCCGACGCAACGTTGGACAAGGTCCTGTGCATATGCTTGGGCCATCGGCCAATAAAACCCTGTATGGAAGGCCTTGCTAGCAAGGGCCCAAGCTGCAGCGCGGTGACCGCCGAGTCTGGCGTGAATCTTGGCCAAGAGCTGCCGCCCCTCTTCCTCGGAGAAACATCTTTGAAGAACTCCGGTAGCGCTTTCTTATAGAGCTCTCCGTCATGAAACTTGTAGACCTTCGAACGCCGGACAATGCAGCGGGCCCCATTCTGGTCCTCAGGAAGCTCCTTCCTGTTAAGGTATGCCAGGAAGGATTCGGTCCATGGGGCAATGACTGCCATGATGAGATGCGCTAACGGTGTTATTTCGGTGGCTGAGCCTCCGATGATGTCGGTGTTTTCGGAATCTGGGGTTATGTTCGGATCCGGACTAGTGTTGCCGTTTTCCCCTGCCACACCACGGATGGCTTAAAAAGCCTTTCCAGGAAGATATTAGGTGGAACGGGGTCGCGCTTAGCACCGATGCGAGCAAGAACGTCCGCCACCTGATTACTTTCTCGAGCCACATGGTGGAACTCGAGCCCATCGAACCAGGCCGACATTTTTATGACGGCATTACGGTAAGCTGCCATCTTTGGATCTTTGCCGTTGAAGTCCTCATTTATTTGAGATATTGCAAGGTTTGAGTCTCCGCACACTTCTAGGCGTTGTATTCCCATGGAGACGGCCATCCGGAGACCATGCAATAAGGCCTCGTATTCTGCTGCATTGTTGGAGTCTGTGTATATTTGGAGTACGTACCGAACGACGTCTCCAGTTGGTGACGTGTGACGTTAACGACGCCCCCCTAGCCCTGCCAGCATTTTGGAGCCATCGAAATACATAACCCAATTGGAATATGTGTCGTACTCTTTAGGGAGTTCGGCCTCTGTCCATTCGGCGACGAAGTCAGCCAGTACTTGGGATTTAATAGCTCGACGTGGTTTGTATGTAATATCAAATGGAAGGAGCTCAATGGCCCATTTGGCAATCCGGCCGTGGCATCGCGGTTGTTTATAATGTCATTGAGTGGTACTTCGGAAGCCACCGTGATCGAACACTCCTGGAAGTAGTGACGGAGCTTTCGGGATGCCATGAAGACCACGTATGCTATCTTTTGATAATGGGGGTACCGGGATTTGCATGGTGTAAGGACAGTGGATACGTAGTATACTGGCTTCTGAAGCGGGAATTTGTGTCCGTCCTGTTCTCGTTCGACGACGAGCACGACGCTCACCACCTGATGTGTTGCCGATATGTATAACAACATCGGTTCAGCCGACATTTCGCGCCAGGATTGGGTTGCTCGCAAGAAGGGTTTTTATTTCCTCCAGTCTGGCTGTTGCTGTTGCCGCGTCCGTCCACTCGAAGTGATCGGTTTGCCGTAGAAGGCGATAGAGTGGAAGTTCCTTTTCTCCCAATCTGGAGATAAAGCAGCTTAGAGCTGCCACGCAACCCGCGAGCTTTTGGACTTGTTTGAGGTCTGTTGGCGTAACCAATTGTGACAGAGCTCGGATTTTGGCTAGATTTGCTTCAATTCCTCTGTTGGAAACGATGAAGCCTAGCAGTTTTCCGACGGGGACGCCGAAAACGCACTTTTCAGGATTGAGCTTAATGTCATACGCGTGGAGGTTATCGAATGTGAGACGTAAATCGTCTATTAATGTTTTGATGCACCTGGTTTTGATGACGATGTCGTCCACGTAAGCTTCAACTGTCTTGCCGATTTGTTTCTCCAGGCATGTTTGAATCATGCGTTGGTATGTGGCGTCGGCGTTCTTGAGCCCGAAGGGCATGGTGTTGAAGCAGAATGGCCCATATGGGGTAATGAATGCTGTTGCAGCTTGATCAGACTCCTTCATTTTGATTTGATGGTATCCGGAATATGCATCCAGGAAACACAGTGAGTCGTGTCCTGCGGTAGCATCAATGATTTGATCAATGTGGGGGAGGGGGAAGGGATCCTTAGGGCAAGCCTTATTGAGGTCTTTAAAATCGATGCACAACCGCCAGGATTTGTCCTTCTTTGGTACCATCACCAGGTTTGCCAGCCAGTCCGAATGTTTTATTTCTCTGATGAATCCGGCCTCAATTAACTTGGCTAGCTCCTCCCCCATAGCTTGACGTTTGGGTTTGGAAAAGCGCCGCAACTTTTGCTTGACCGGTTTATATCCCTTTAATATATTGAGTCTATGTTCAGCCAACTCGCGTGGGATTCCTGGCATATCAGAAGGGTGCCAGACGAATATATCCCAATTCTCACGCAGGAACTCTCATAGCGCAGCGTCAACCGTTGGGTCTAATTGTGCTCTGATGGATGCTGTCTTCTTGGGGTCCATTGGATGGACTTGGAATTTGACTATTTCTTCTACTGGTTTGAAGGGGGTGGATTTGGGTCGTTTGTCTAGGACCACATCATCCCTGTCCACCGTAGAGTGCAACACGGCTAATTCTTCGGCCGCGAGGGCTTCAGATAATGCCTCGAGGGCCAAGGATGCGGTTTTATTCTCGGCGCAGAGTGCTATGTCCGGATCACTAGCTAGAGTGATTATACCATTGGGCCCAGGCATCTTAAGCTTCATGTATCCGTAATGGGGTATCGCTTGGAAGTGCGTAAATGCATCTCGCCCTAAGAGGGCGTGATACCCGCTGTTGAAGGGGGCCACTTGGAAGGTTATTTCTTCGAATCGATAATTCTCCGGCGTGCCGAATACCACGTCGAGTGTTATTTTTCCCGCACACCGCGCCTCCCGACTGGGGATAATTCCTCGGAAGGTCGTGCTGCTTTGCTCAATGCGGCTCATGTCTATTTCCATTTTGTGGAGTGTATCTTCGTAGATGAGGTTTAGTCCGCTGCCGCTGTCCATGAGGACCTTGGTAAGCCGAAAGCCGTCCACAATTGGACTGTGCACCAAGGCGGCTGGTGCTCGGGCTGTCCTGTATTTTGGTTCGTCGCCGGCATTAAAAGTTATAGCCGTGTCGTTCCAAGGTTTTATTGCTGCTATTTGACAGACTTCGGCGAGTCCGCGTAGTGCTCTCTTGCGCCTATTGTTTGAAGCTAATGTCTCGAAGACCGTCAATACTTTGGGGTCGTTGTCCTCTAGGGGTGTTGTTCTAGGTTATTCTTGGTGAGGATATCCTCGCCGCTCTTGGCCACTTGCCGGAGTATCCAACATGCTCTAAGGCTATGTGTTGGTATGTTATCTGGTGCTGCATGTATTTTGCATGGCCCATCGAGCCATCCTTCCGGAACGGTTCCACGACCCATACTGGACTTGTATTTCTTTACTATTGAGCCGGGCGTGTTGCAAGGGTGCGCCCTTTTCGCCTGAATGAGGGGTTGAGTGGGGACCGATGATTCCCAACAAGCTGCTTGAGTTTTCCAGGCGCTTTCCATTGCACTGTACTTCTGTACGATAGTTGCCAAGTCAGCGAAGTGTAGGATGCGACGACGGTTGATGGCGTTGAGGATTCCTTCCTCCGTACAATTTTTGTGGAACACTAAGATCGCTTCCTCGTCGCGGTAATCTTTAATCTTGTTTTTGACAAGAAGGAATCTGGCCCAGAAGTGGTGGACCGTTTCCTAAGACTGTTATTTTATGCTCCTGAGAGCGCTTGTATTCGGGTGGGTGGGTGGATTTAAATCTGAACCCTGCCCCAGTTTTGGATCCGGAGTCTGAAGGTCTTCCGAACATAGCAGATCGGGCTTCGGCATGTCCACTAATTTCTTAGGCCCGTCGTCCGATTCTATGTTCGGAGGGAAGGATGCTTCACCTCGCGGGTAGGTGTCCGGCTCTTCGAGACCGTAGATCCGGACATAGTTCGTCCTTAATATGGAGGAAGAGTTATCGAATTGCTCCTCGACTACCGCTATCTGGTGGGTGATCGGCGGATATTTGATTTCTCTCTGATCGGGTTTAAGCCCAATCCTATCGTAGTCTGTAGCGACCCCAGGGCGGCGATGCGATCTAGGAGCTCGTTTAAATATGAAAGCTCCGCTGGATCCATCTTCTTGGAGTGTTCGAAGTTGATACGAAGGGGGTTTTCGACGACCCGAGAGGTCATTGTCGGGTTAATGACCGAACGGGCGGTCATGGTAAAGCTGCCCAGCCGAAGGGTTTGGCCTGGAGCCAGTGTTCCTCCGATGGTGATATCATCCTTGAGAACAAGGCGAGACATCGATCTTGTTGTCGACGGCATAGTGGAACTCTCAATGAATGCACCAATGTCAGTGTCAAAACCGGCGGATCTCGGGTAGGGGGTCCCGAACTGTGTGTCTAAGGTCAATGGTAACAGGAGACAAGGGACACTATGTTTACCCAGGTTCGGGCCCTCTCTATGGAGGTAATACCCTACGTCCTGCTTGATTGATATTGATGAATACGAGTATTACAAGAGTTGATCTACCTCGGGATCGTAATGGCTAAACCCTAGAGGTCTAGCTTGTATGGCTATGATGATGAATCTCCCTATCCGGACTAAGTCCTCCGGTTTATATAGACACCAGGAGGATCTAGGGTTGCATAAGGTCGGTTACAAAGAAAGGAATCTACATATTCGATGCCAAGCTTACCTTCCACACCAAGGAGAGTCCCATCCGGACACGGGTGCAGTCTTCGGTCTTCGTATCTTCACAGCCTATCAGTCCGACCCATGGCTAATAGGCCGGACGCCCGAGGACCCCTTAGTCCAGGACTCCCTCACCGGCCCCCACCCAATTCGGATTGGGCTTGAGGGGGTGCGCCCCCTTCTAGGCCTCCCTCTCTTCTCTCCCACTATGGCCCAATAAGGCCCATATACCTCCGGGGGGGGGGGGATTCCGGTAACCTCCCAGTGCTCCGGTATATGCCCAAACTCACCCGGAACCATTCCGACGTCCAAATATAGTCATCCAATATATCGAT
This sequence comes from Triticum urartu, assembly GCF_003073215.2. Lineage (NCBI taxonomy): Eukaryota > Viridiplantae > Streptophyta > Magnoliopsida > Poales > Poaceae > Triticum > Triticum urartu. The sequence continues at coordinate 98,542,353 of NC_053024.1, forward strand.
CTTTATGTCTTGACCATTTCGAGACTCCTCGTCATGTCCGTGATCATATCCGGGATGCCAAATTACGTTCGGTACAACAAAACACATAAACTCATAATACCAACCGTCACCGAACGTTAAGCGTGCAGACCCTGCGGGTTCGAGAACTATGTAGACATGACCGAGACACGTCTCCGGCCAATAACCAATAGCGGAACCTGGATGCTCATATTGTTTCCTACATATTCTACGAAGATCTTTATCATTCAAACCTTATAACGATATACGTTGTTCCCTTTGTCATCGGTATGTTACTTGCCCGAGATTTGATTGTCGGTATCTCAATACCTAGTTCAATCTCGTTACCGACAAGTCTCTTTACTCATTGTATAATGCTACATCCCGTAACTAACTTATTAGCTACATTGCTTTCAAGGCTTATAGTGATGTACATTACCGAGAGGGCCTAGAGATACCTCTCCGACAATTCAAGTGACAAATCCTAATCTCGATCTATGCCAACTCAACAAACACCATCGGAGACACCTATAGAGCACCTTTATAATCACCCAGTTACGTTGTGACGTTTGGTAGCACACAAAGTGTTCCTCCGGTACTCGGGAGTTGCATGATCTCATAGTCATAGGAACATGTATAAGTTATGGAGAAAGAAATAGCAACAAACTAAACGATCATCGAGCTAAGCTAATGGATGGGTCAAGTCAATCACATCATTCTCTAATGATGTGATCCCGTTAATCAAATGACAACTCATGTCTATGGTTAGGAAACATAACCATCATTGATTCAACGAGCTAGTCAAGTAGAGGCAAACTAGTGACACTCTGTTTGTCTATGTATTCACACATGTACTAAGTTTCCGGTTAATACAATTCTAGCATGAATAATAAACATTTATCATGATATAAGCAAATATAAATAACACATTTATTATTGCCTCTAGGGCATATTTCCTTCAACGAGATATGCGATGAATCAAGTGTGACATGTATGAAAGAATTATGAACGGTGGCTTTGCCACAAATACGATGTCAACTACATGATCATGCAAAGCAATATGACAATGATGAAGCGTGTCATAATAAACGGAACGGTGGAAAGTTGCATGGCAATATGTATCGGAATGGCTATGGAAATACCATACTAGGTAGGTATGGTGGCTGTTTTGAGGAAGATATATGGTGGGTTTATGGTACCGGCGAAAGTTGTGCGGTACTAGAGAGGCTAGCAATGGTGGAAGGGTGAGAGTGCGTATAATCCATGGACTCAACATTAGTCATAAAGAACTCACATACTTATTGCAAAAATCTATTAGTTATCGAAACAAAGTACTACACGCATGCTCCTAGGGGGGTAGATTGGTAGGAAAAGACCATCGCTCATCCCCGACCGCCACTCATAAGGAAGACAATCAATAAATAAATCATGCTTCGACTTCATCACATAACGGTTCACCATACGTGCATGCTACAGGAATCACAAACTTTAACATAAGTATCTCTCAAATTCACAACTACTCAACTAGCATGACTCTAATATTACCATCTTCATACCTCAAAACAATCATCAAGTATCAAACTTCTCATAGTATTCAATGCACTTCTCATAGTATCTTGGATGCCTATCATATTAGGACTAGTTTTATAGCCAAAGAAAATTACCATGATGTTCTAAAAGACTCTCAAAATAATATAAGTGAAGCATGAGATATCAATAATTTCTACAAAATAAATCCACCACCGTGCTAAAAAATATAAGTGAAGCACTAGAGCAAAATTATCTAGCTCAAAAGATATAAGTGAAGCACATAGAGTATTCTAATAAATTCCGATTCATGTGTGTCTCTCCCAAAAGGTGTGTACAACAAGGATGATTGGGGTAAACTAAAAAGTAAAGACTAAAATCATACAAGACGCTCCAAGCAAAACACATATCATGTGGTGAATACAAATATAGCCTCAAGTAAAGTTACCGATGGACGAAGACTAAAGAGGGGATGCCTTCTGGGGCATCCCCAAGCTTAGGCTTTTGGTTGTCCTTGGATTTTACCTGGGGGTGCCTTGGGAATCCCCAAGCTTAGGCTCTTGCCAGTCCTTGTTCCAAAATTCATCAAATCTTTACCCAAAAATTTGAAAACTTCACAACACAAAACTCAACAGAAAATGTCATGAGCTCCGTTAGTATAAGAAAACAAATCACCACTTAAGGTACTGTAATGAAATCATTATTTGTTTATATTGGTGTTAAACCTACTGTATTACAACTTTTCTATGGTTCATACCCCCCGATACTAGCCATAGATTCATCAAAATAAGCAAACAACACACGAAAAACAGAATCTGTCAAAAACAGAACAGTCTGTAGTAATCTGTAGGTTTCGAATACTTATGTAACTCAAAAAATTCTACCAAATTAGGAAGACCTAAATAATTTTTATATTGATCTAATGCAGTTGGAATCAGTATTTTATCTCTCTCTGGTTAAAAATTAAAATTGTTCTCGTGAGTGCATACTTTCTGTTTTTTTGGCAAGATCAAATAACAATCATCCAAGAAGATCCTAAAGGCTTTACTTGGCACAAACACTAACTAAAACATAACACAATCATAACATAGGATAGATGATTTATTTATTACTAACAGGAACAAAAAGCAAGGAACAAAAATAAAATTGGGTTGCCTCCCAACAAGCGCTATCGTTTAATGCCCCTAGCTAGGCATAAAAGCAAGAATAGATCTAGGTATTGCCATCTTTAGTATGAAATTCTTCAATTGAACACTTATAATCCTTAGGGATTTCCTTCTTTTTATTAATGATGAAACACTTAGGCAAGAAATCAAGAAATTCATTTGTAGCAAAAGGTTCCTTAATGATAGTGAAAAAGTTGGGATGAACACTTATTGATTTGAGATCCGCATTTTCCTTACTAGAAGATTCACCCTTATTTTTAGGAACATACATAAACTTGTCAACTTTGGTAATAGGAGGGTTTGAAGTGTTTCTTATGGCAGAAAATGCAGACCCTAAGTTGGTAATAATATCCTCAAGTTTATCAATTCAGGAAGAATCTTGATCTATCTTTTCATTAACTATGGGTTCTTTTTCTTGAAAAAATTTCAGAGTAACTCCTACCTTAGATCCATATTGAGTAATTTGATTGTGGATCTTTTTATCCAAATTCTCGACCAACTCTACGATGGCAACTTTATTTTGGATGATTTCAAGCCTTTGCATCACATGTTCCAAAGTTAAAATAGTGCCATTGACAAAAAGAGGTGGTGGGCCAAACAAATCTAACATAGCATTATAAGAATCAAAAGTATGGCTACCCAAGAAATTTCCTCCAGTAATGGTATCAAGAATATATCTGTTCCAAGGAGTGATGCCTACATAAAAATAGCGAAGAAGAACGAAAGTAGATTGCTTCCTAGGAGATCTATTCTGAGCATTGCAAATTCTATACCAAGCATCTTTTAGATTTTCTCCCTTCCTTTGTTTAAAATTAAGGACTTCATGATCGGGAGTACTAACAATGATAGAAGGACTAGCCGTAATGGCAAAACAAACGATCTAACACACGGACAAACAAGAAGCAAGCGAAAAGAGATGAACGGAAAAAGGGCGAACGGAAAAGAGGCAAATAAAACGGCAAGGGTGAAGTGGGGGAGAGGAAAACGAGAGGCAAATGGCAAATAATGTAATGCGAGGGATAATAGTTTGTGATGGGTACTTGGTATGTCTTGACTTGTGTGTAGATCTCCCCGACAACGGCGCCAGAAATCCTTCTTGCTACCTCTTCAGCATGCGTTGGTTTTCCCTTGAAGAGGAAAGGGTGATGCAGCAAAGTAGCGTAAGTATTTCCCTCAGTTTTTGAGAACCAAGGTATCAATCCAGTAGGAGACTACAAGCAAATCCCCTAGTACCTGCACAAACAAATAATAACCCCGCAACCAACGCGATAAAGGGGTTGTCAACCCCTTCACGGTCACTTATGAGAATGAGATATGATAGAGACAATAAGATTTTTTTTTTGTATTTTTGTGATATAGATTGGAAAATAAAGATTGCAAAATAAATAGTAAACTAGAATTGTAGATTGGAAACTTATATGATATAAAGTAGACACGGGGGCCATAGGTTTCACTAGTGGCTTCTCTCAAGATAGCATGTATTACGGTGGTGAACAAATTACTGCCGAGCAATTGATAGAAAAGCGCATAGTTATGATGATATCTAAGGCAATGATCATGAATATAGGCATCACGTCCGTGACAAGTAGACCGAAACGATTCTGCATCTACTACTATTACTCCACACATTGACCGCTATCCAGCATGCATCTAGAGTATTAAGTTCATAAGAACAGAGTAACGCATTAGGCAAGATGACATGATGTAGAGGGATAAACTCAAGCAATATGATATAAACCCCATCTTTTTATCCTTGATGGCAACAATACAATACGTGCCTTGCTGCCCCTGATGCCACTGAGAAAGGACACCACAAGATTGAACCCAAAGCTAAGCACTTCTCCCATTGCAAGAAAGATCAATCTAGTAGGCCAAACCAAACTGATAATTCGAAGAGACTTGCAAAGATATCAAATCATGCATATAAGAATTCAGAGAAGAATCAAATAATATTCATAGATAATCAAGTTCATAAACCCACAATTCATCGGATCTCAACAAACACACCGCAAAAAGAGTTACATTAGTTAGATCTCCAAGAAGATCGGGGAGAACTTTGTATTGAGATCCAAAGAGAGATAAGAAGCCATCTAGCTAATAACTATGGACCCGAAGGTCTGTGGTAAACTACTCACACATCATTGGAGAGGCTATGGTGTTGATGTAGAAGCCCTCTGTGATCGAATCCCCCTCTGGCAGATCGCCGGAAAAGGCCCCAAGATGGGATCTCACAGGTACAGAAGGTTGCGGCGGTGGAAAAGGTGTTTCGCTGCTCTCCTCGAAGGTTTCAGGGTACGAGATTATATATAGGTGAAAGAAGTAGGTCGGTGGAGCTGCGAGGGGCCCACGAGGGTGGGGGCGCGCCCTCCTACCTCGTGGCCAGCTCGCTGCTTCCTTGACGTCCACTCCAAGTCTCCTGGATCATGTTTGTTCCAAAAAAGATCCTCGCGAAGGTTTCATTCTGTTTGGATTCCGTTTGATATTCCTTTTCTGCGAAACACTGAAATAGGAAAAAAAACAGCAATTTGCACTGGGCTTTCGGTTAATAGGTTAGTCCCAAAAATAATATAAAAAGGTATATTAAAGCCCATTAAACATCCAAAACAGATAATATAATAGCATGGAACAATCAAAAATTATAGATACGTTGGAGACGTATCACGGATCTTACTCTGGTTGACCTACGAGGTTCGGTAGTAACTTGATCTGAAGTTTCATGATCATCATCATTAGTTTCCTCACTTACTGGTGTAGGAATCACTGGAACTGATTTCAGTGATGAACTACTTTCCAATCAGGGAGCAGGTATAATTACCTCATCAAGTTCTACTTTCCTCCCACTCACTTCTTTCGAGAGAAACTCCTTCTCTAGAAAGGATCCATTCTTAGCAAGGAATATCTTGCCTTCGTATCTGTGATAGAAGGTGTACCCAACAGTCTCCTTTGGGTATCCTATGAAGACACATTTCTCCGATTTGGATTCGAGCTTATCAGGTTGAAGCTTTTTCACATAAGCATGACAACCCCAAACTTTAAGAAACGACAACTTGGGTTTCTTGCCAAACCACAGTTTATAAGGTGTCGTCTCAACGGATTTTGATGGTGCCCTATTTAACGTGAATGCAACTGTCTCTAAAGCATAACCCCAAAACGATAGCGGTAAATCAGTGAACGGATTTTGATGGTGCCCTATTTAACGTGAATGCAACTGTCTCTAAAGCATAACCCCAAAACGATAGCGGTAAATCAGTGAGAGACATCATAGATCGCACCATATCTAGTAAAGTACGATTACGACGTTCGGACACACCATTACGCTGTGGTGTTCCAGGTGGCGTGAGTTGCGAAACTATTCCGCATTGTTTCAAATGAAGACCAAACTCGTAACTCAAATATTCTCCTCCACGATCAGATCGTAGAAACTTTATTTTCTTGTTACGATGATTTTCCACTTCACTCTGAAATTCTTTGAACTTTTCAAATGTTTCAGACTTATGTTTCATCAAGTAGATATACCCATATTTGCTCAAATCCTATGTGAAGGTAAGAAAATAACGATACCCGCCGCGAGCATCAACACTCATCGGACCGCATACATCAGTATGTATTATTTCCAACAAGTATGTTGCTCGCTCCATTGTTCCGGAGGATGGAGTCTTAGTCATCTTGCCCATGAGGCATGGTTCGCAAGCATCAAGTGATTCCAAAAGCCCATCAGCATGGAGTTTCTTCATGCGCTTTACAACAATATGACCTAAATGGCAGTGCCACAAATAAGTTGCACTATCATTATTAAACTTATATCTTTTGGTTTCGATACTATGAATATGTGTATCACCACTATCAAGATTTAGTAAAAACAGACCACTCATCAAGGGTGCATGACCATAAAAGATATTATTCATATAAATAGAACAACCATTATTCTCTGATTTAAATGAATAACCGTGTCGCATCAAACAAGATCTAGATATAATGTTCATGCTCAACGCTGGCACCAAATAACAATTATTTAGGTCTAATACTGATCCCGAAGGTAGATGTAGAGGTAGCGTGCCGACGGCGACCACATCGACTTTGGAACCATTTCCCACGCGCATCATCACCTTGTCCTTAGCCAATCTTCGCTTAATCCGTAGCCCATGTTTCGAGTTGAAAATGTTAGCAACTGAACCAGTATCAAATACCCAGGCGCTACTGCAAGCATTAGTAAGGTACACATCAATAATATGTATATCAAATATACCTTTCACTTTGCCATCCTTCTTCTCCGTCAAATACTTGGGGTAGTTCCGCTTCCAGTGACCAGTCCCTTTACAGTAGAAGCACTCAGTCTTAGGCTTAGGTCCAGACTTGGGTTTCTTCACTTGAGCAGCAACTTGCTTGCTGTTCTTCTTGAAGTTCCCCTTCTTCCCTTTACCCTTTTTTTGAAACTGGTGGTCTTGTTGACCATCAACACTTGATGCTCCTTCTTGATTTCTACCTCTACAGCCTTTAGCATTGCGAAGAGCTCGAGAATCGTCTTATCCATCCCTTGCATATTATAGTTCATCATGAAGCTCTTGTAGCTTGGTGGTAGTGATTGAATAAATCTGTCAATGACACTATCATCCGGAAGATTAACTCCCAGCTGAGTCAAGTGGTTGTGGTTCCTAGACATTCTGAGTATATGTTCACTGACAGAACTATTCTCCTCCATTTTTCAGCTATAGAACTTAGTGGAGACTTCATATCTTTCAATCCGGGCATTTGCTTGAAATATTAACTTCAACTCCTGGAACATCTCATATGCTCCATGACATTCAAAAAGTCATTGAAGTCCCGGTTCTAAGCCGTAAAGCATGGCACATTGAACTATCGAGTAGTCATCAGCTTTGCTCTGCCAAGTGTTCACAACATCTGGCGTTGCTCCTGCAGCGGGTTTGTCACCTAGAGGTGCTTCCAGGATGTAATTCTTCTATGCAGCAATGAGGATAATCCTCAAGTTACGGACCCAGTCCGTGTAATTGCTACCATCATTTTCCAACTTAGCTTTCTCTAGGAATGCATTAAAATTCAACAGAACAACAACACGGGCCATCTATCTACAACAACATAGACATGCAAAATACTATCAGGTACTAAGTTCATGATAAATTAAAGTTCAATTAATCAAATTACTTAAGAAATCCCACTTAGATAGACATCTCTCTAATCATCTAAGTGATCACGTGATCCATATCAACTAAACCATGTCCGATCATCACGTGAGATGGAGTAGTTTTCAATGGTGAACATCACTATGTGATTATATATACTATATGATTCATGCTCGACCTTTCGGTCTCGGTGTTCCGAGGCCATATCTGCATATGCTAGGTTCGTCAAGTTTAACCCGAGTATTCTGCGTGTGCAAAACTGGCTTGCACCCGTTATATGTGAACGCAGAGCTTATCACACCCGATCATCACGTGGTGTCTTGGCACGATGAACTATAGCAACGGTGCATACTCAGGGAGAACACTTATACCTTGAAATTTAGTGAGAGATCATCTTATAATGCTACCGCTGAACTAAGCAAAATAAGATGCATAAAGGATAAACATCACATGCAATCAATATAAGTGATATGATATGGCCATCGTCATCTTGTGCCTTTGATCTCCATCTCCAAAGCACCGTAATGATCACCATCGTCACCGGCTTGATACCTTGATCTCCATCGAAGCATCGTTGTCGTCTCACCAACTATTGCTTCTATGACTATTGCTACCGCTTAGTGATAAAGTAAAGCAATTACATGGCGATTGCATTTCATACAATAAAGCGACAATCATATGGCTCCTGCCAGTTGCCGATAACTATGTTACAAAACATGGTCATCTCATACAATAAAATTTAGCATCATGTCTTGACCATATCACATCATAACATGCCCTGCAAAAACAAGTTAGACGTCCTCTACTTTGTTGTTGCAAGTTTTACGTGGCTGCTACGGGCTGAGCAAGAACCATTCTTACCTACGCATCAAAAACCACAACGCGGTATAGTAATTGATTTTTGATCTTCAGAAAGAACCCTGCTCATTGAATCTGGTTCAACTAAAGTTGGAGAAACTGACACCTACTAACCACCTGTGTGCGAAGCACGTCGGTAGAACCAGTCTCGCGTAAGTGTACGCGTAATGTCGGTCTGAGCCGCTTCATCCAACAATACATTTGAATCAAGAATCAACTAGTGACGACAATCAATATGTATATACCCACGCCCACAACTCCTTTGTGTTCTACTCGTGCATATAACATCTACGTATAGACCTGGATCGGATGCCACTATTGGGGAACACAGTAATTTCAAAAAAATTCCTATGCACACGCAAGATCTATCTAGGTGATGCATAGCAACGAGAGGGGAAGAGTGTTGTCTACGTACCCTCGTAGACCGTAAGCGGAAGCGTTATGACAACGCGGTTGATGTAGTCGTACATCTTCATGATCCGACTGATCCTAGCACCAAAGGTATGGCACCTCCGCGATCTGCACACCTTCAGCTCGGTGACGTACCACGAACTCTTGATCCAGCTGAGTGTCGAGGCAGAGCTTCGTCTAAGCACTACAATGATATGACCGAGGTGGATTATGGTGGAGGGGCACCACACACGGCTAAGATAATGTCAACTTGCGTGTCTTTGGGGTGTCCCCTCCCCCATATATAAAGGAGTGGAGGAGGGGGAGGGGCCGACACTCTATGGCGCGCCCAAGGGAGTCCTACTCCCACCGGGAGTAGGATTCCCCCCTTCCCTAGTTGGATTAGGAGAGGAAGGAAGGGTAAGAGAGGGGGAAAGGAAAGGGGGGCCTGGCCCCCCACCCAATTCAGATTGAGCTTGGGGGGTGCCCCCTCCTAGGCTCCCTTCTCCTCTCTCCCACTATGGCCCAGTAAGGTCCATATACTTCCCGGGGGGTTCCGGTAACCTCCCGGTACTCCGATATATTCTCGAACTCACCCGGAACCATTCCGATGTCCAAAAATAGGTTTCAAATATATTGATCTTTATGTCTCGACCATTTCGAGACTCCTTGTCATGCCCGTGATCACATCCGGGACTCCGAACAACCTTCGGTACATCAAAACACATAAACTCATAATATCGATCGTCACCGAATGTTAAGCGTGCGGACCCTATGGGTTCGAGAACTATGTAGACTTGACCGAGACTCATCTCCGGTCAATAACCAATAGCGGAACCTGGATGCTCATATTGGTTCCTACATATTCTACGAAGATCTTTATCGGCCAAACCACATAACAACATGCGTTGTTCCCTTTGTCATCGGTATGTTACTTGCCCGAGATTCGATCATCCGTATCTCAATACCTAGTTCAATCTCATTACCGGCAAGTCTCTTTACTCGTTTCGTAATGCAACATCCCGTAACTAACCCATTAGTCACATTGCTTGCAAGGCTTATAGTGATGTGCATTACCGAGAGGGCGCAGAGATACCTCTCCGATACATGGAGTGACAAATCCTAATCTCGATCTATGCCAACTCAACAAACCCCATCGGAGACACTTGCAGAGCATCTTTATAGTCACCCAGTTATGTTGTGACATTTGATAGCACACTAAGTGTTCTTCCGGTATTCGGGAGTTGCATAATCTCATAGTCATAGGAACATGTATAAGTTATGGAGAAAGCAATAGCAGTAAACTAAACGATCATCGTGCTAAGCTAACGGATGGGTCAAGTCAATCAACTCATTCTCCAATGATGTGATCCCGTTCATCAAATGAAAACTCTTTGTCCATGGCTAGGAAACTTAACCATCTTTGATTAATGAGCTAGTCAAATAGAGGCATACTAGTGACACTCTGTTTGTCTATGTATTCACACATGTACTAAGTTCCCGGTTAGTACAATACTAGCATGAATAATAAATATTTATCATGATATAAGGAAATATAAATAATAACTTTATTATTGCCTCTAGGGCATATTTCCTTCAAACACCATGCCGGTTCCACGGGCTCCTGCACCGACCCTTCCTGTGCCGCGCCCGCTGATACGTCCATTTTGCATCATGCTTTTATATCGATATTTATTGCATTATGGGCTGTTATTACACATTATGTCACAATACTTATGCCTATTCTCTCTCATTTTACAAGGTTTACACGAAGAGGGAGAATGCCGACAACTGGAATTCTGGGATGGAAAAGGAGCAAATATTAGAGACCTATTCTGCACAACTCCAAAAGTCCTGAAACTCCACGAGAGTCATTTTTAGAATATATAAAAAATATTGGGCAAAGGAAGCACCAGAGGGGGCCAGCCACCATCCACGAGGGTGGGGGCATGCCCTATCCCCTAGGCGCGCCCCCTATCTCATGGGCCCCCTGGCAGGCCTTCGGTGCCCATGTTTGGCTATATGAGGTCTTTCGCCCTGGAAAAAAAATCATAAGCAAGCTCTCGGGATGAAACTCCGCCGCCACGAGGCGGAACCTTGGCGGAACCAATCTAGGGCTCCGGTGGAGCTATTCTGTCGGGGAAACATCCCTCCGAGAGGGGGAAATCATCACCATCGTCATCACCATCGATCCTCTCATCGGGATGGGGTCAATAGCCATCAACATCTTCACTAGCACCATCTCATCTCAAACCCTGGTTCATCTCTTGTATCCAATCTTTGTCTCAAAACCTCAGATTAGTACCTGTGGGTTGCTAGTAGTGTTGATTACTCCTTGTAGTTGATGCTAGTTGGTTTACTTGGTGGAAGATCATATGTTCAGATCCTTTATGCATATTAATACTCTCTGATTATCAACATGAATATGCTTTGTGAGTAGTTACGTTTGTTCCTGAGGACATGGGAGAAGTCTTGCTATAAGTATTCATGTGAATTTGGTATTCGTTCGATATTTTGATGAGATGCATGTTGTCTTTCCTCTAGTGGTGTCATGTGAACGTCGACTACATGATACTTCACCATTGTTTGGTCCTAGGGGAAGGCATTGGGAAGTAATAAGTAGATGATGGGTTGCTAGGGTGACAGAAGCTTAAACCCTAGTTTATGCGTCGCTTCGTAAGGGGCTGATTTGGATCCATATGTTTCATGCTATGGTTAGGTTTACCTTAATACTTCTTTTGTAGTTCCAGATGCTTGCAAGAGGGGTTAATCATAAGTGGGATGCTTGTCCAAGTAAGGGCAGTACCCAAGCACCGGTCCACCCACATATCAAATTATCAAAGTACCGAACGTGAATCATATGAGCATGATGAAAACTAGCTTGACGATAATTCCCATGTGTCCTCGGGAGCGTTTTCCTCTATATAAGAGTTTGTCCAGGCTTGTCCTTTACTACAAAAAGGATTGGGCCATCTAGCTTCACCTTATTTACTTTTATTACTTGTTACCAGTTACAAATTACCTTATATGTGAAAAGATTGTTGAGGTTTTCATGGATGATTTCTCTGTATGTGAACTTCTTTTGATGATTGCTTAAGCAGCCTTGATCGAGTTTTGCAGAGATGTGAAGAAACTAATCTTGTCTTAAATTGGGAGAAGTGCCACTTTATGGTTAATGAAGGTATTGCCGTGGGGCATACAATTTCTGAAAGAGGTATTGAAGTTGATAAAGCTAAAGTTGATGCTATTGAAAAGATTCCGTGTCCTAAGGACATTAAAGGTATAAGAAGTTTCCTTGGTCATGCCGGTTTTTATAGGAGGTTCATTAAAGACTTCTCAAAATTTCTAGGCTTCTGACTAATCTCTTACAAAAAGATGTTCCTTTTGTCTTTGATGATGATTGTGTAGAATCATTTGAAATACTTAAGAAAGCCTTGATTTCTGCACCTATTGTTCAGCCTCCTGATTGGAATTTACCCTTTGAAATTATGTGTGATGCTAGTGATTATGTTGTAGGTGCTCTTCTTAGACAAAGAGTTTATAAGAAGTTAAACGTTATCCAATATGCTAGTAAAACTCTAGACAGTGCCCAGAGAAATTATGTTACTACTGAAAAAGAATTTTTAGCAGTTGTATTTGCTTGTGATAAGTTCAGACCTTATATTGTTGATTCTAAACTAACTGTTCACACTGATCATGCTGCTATTAAATATCTTATGGAAAAGAAAGATTCTAAACCGAGACTTAGTAGATGGGTTCTCCTACTACAAGAATTTGATTTGCATATTATTCATAGAAAGGGAGGTGAGAACCCCGCTGCAGACAACTTGTCTAGGTTAGAGAATGTTCTTGATGACCCACTACCTATTTATGATAGCTTTCTTGATGAACAATTAGCTGTCATAAATACTTCTCATACTGCTCCATGGTATGTTGATTATGCTAATTACATTGTTGCTAAATTTATACCACCTAGTTTCACATACCAACAAAAGAAAAAGTTTTTCTATGATTTAAGACATTACTTTTGGGATGACCCACATCTTTATGAAGAAGGAGTAGATGGTGTTATTAGACGTTTTGTACCTGAGCATGAACATGAACTTATCTTATGCAAGTGTCACTCCGAGGCTTACGGAGGACACCATGCTGGAGATAGAACTACACATAAGGTATTGCAATCCGGTTTTTATTGGCCTACTCTTTTCAAGGATGCCCGTAAGTTTGTCTTGTCTTGTGATGAATGTCAAAGAATTGGTAATATTAGTAGACGTCAAGAAATGCCTATGAATCATTCACTTGTTATTGAACCATTTGGTGTTTGGGGCTTTGATTATATGCGACCGTTTCCTTCCTCTAATGGGTATACACATATTTTAGTTGCTCTTGATTACGTTACTAAGTGGATAGAAGCTATTCCAACTAGTAGTGCTGATCCTAACACCTCTATTAAGATGCTTAAAGAAGTTGTTTTTCCGAGGTTTGGAGTCCCTAGATACTTAATGAATGATGGTGGTTCATATTTTATTCATGGTGCTTTTCGTAAGATGCTTGCTAAGTATGATGTTAATCATAGAATTGCATCTCCGTATCACCCACAGTCTAGTGGTCAAATAGAACCGAGCAATAGAGAGCTTAAATTAATTTTGGAAAATATTGTTAATAGATCTAGAAAGAATTGGTCCAAGAAACTTGATGATGCATTATGGGCCTATAAAACTGCATATAAAAATCCTATGGGTATGTCTCCATTTAAAATGGTTTACGGAAAAGCATGTCACCTACCTCTCGAACTAGAACAAAAGGCATATTGGGCCATTAAAGAGCTCAATTACGATTTCAAACTTGCCAGTGAGAAGAGACTATTTGACATTAGGTCACTTGATGAGTGGAGAACCCAGGCCTATGAGAATGCCAAACTGTTTAAAAGAAAAAGTTAAAAGATGGCATGACAAAAGGATACAAAAACGTGAGTTTAATGTAGGTGATTATGTATTGTTATACAACTCTCGTTTCAGATTTTTTGCAGGTAAACTCCTCTCTAAATGGGAAGGTCCTTACATTATCTAGGAGGTCTATCGTTTCGGTGCCATAAAAATCAACAACTTCGAAGGCACACATCTGAGGATGGTGAACGGTCAAAGAATCAAACATTATATCTCAGGTAATCCCAAAAATGTTGAAACTAATGTCATTGAAACCATAACCCTGGAGGAGTATATAAGGGACATCTTCCAGAACGTTTTAGCCTCCGAAAAGGAAGAGGTATGTGGTACGGTAAGTAAACCGACTCCAAAATAGATCTAATAGCAATTTTCTCCGTTTTGGAATATTTAAGAAAATAGGAAAATAAGAAGTAGTCCGGAAAGGACACGAGGCGTCCACGAGGGTGGAGGGCGCACCCTCCCCCCCCCCGGGCGCGCCCCCTTGCCTCGTGGGCACCTCGTGTGCCCTCCGGACTCCGTTTTCTTGCACGATACTTCTTTTGGTCTGTAAAAATTCATTATATAATCTCCCGAAGGTTTTGACCACCGTACCACGCAATTATCCTCTGTTTTTGTTTCGAGCTGTTTTCTTCCAGAGTTGTCAAGGCCAGGCATCATGTCGTCCCCCTCCTCCAACAATGAGGGCGACGATGCTTGGCTAATGAAGATAGAGCTGAAGAGAGAAGAATTCGGGGAGATCAACAAGGATGATGGGATCAAGAAGGACACGGAGGATCAAGCTCCGGCACAGAAGAAGAAGACATCCTTCAACCTCATTACAATCTTCTTACCCCTATTGAAATTGAAGCTTTCAAGATGATTGAAATAGTTCGGGTGCAGAACAAGTATCTAACTCGTGAAAATATTCTCTTGCAAGAGCATATCACCGCACTCAAGGGCATTATTCGTAAGTTGGAGCACCTCCTATGCTCGATGTTGGACGACAAGCCTACATCAGCAACAACTCAATCATCACTACCACCAAAGGAGAATTGAGTATCGGGTATGGGCACTCCCCTTGGCAACTGCCAAGCTTGCGGGAGTGCCCCAGTATTGTATCACCATCACACTTTTATCTTTACTGTTTTTCTTAGTTCGATCCTTTTGGTAATATCTTGATCTAGTAGAATAAAGTTTTAGTATGATTTAGTTTTGAGTTTTGCTTTATGATCCTTCTATGTAATCGAGTCCGTGAGCTATATATAATAAAGAATAATGTTGAGTCAAGGGCTTTGCTATCTTGCTGTGGTCATGAGAAAAAAAGATAAATAATAAAAAGAAAAAAAGAGATCATATGGATCTTATGGAGAGTAATGACTTCACTTATAAAGAGTATGATGAATAAAAGTTGTTAAGAGTTGACAAACATAGTTTTGGTCATCATTGCAATTAATAGGAACTAATAAAGAAATAGAGGTGTTCACACATAAATATACTTTCTTGAACATCTTTTATGATTGTGAGAACTCATTAAAATATGACATGCTAAAAAGTTGATGTTGTACAAGGAAGACAATGTAATGGGTTATGTTTTCTTACATCCGAAATAAATTATATTGTCATGGATCATCCAACATGTTGAGCTTGGCTTTACCCCTCATGCTAGCCAAATTCTTTGCACCAAGTAGAGATACTACTTGTGCTTCCAAATATCCTTAAACCCAGTTTTTCCATGAGAGTCCACCATATCTACCTATGGATTGAGTAAGATCCTTCAAGTAAGTTGTCATTGTTGTAAGCAATAAAAATTGCTCTCTAATAATGTATGAATGATTTATTAGTGTGGAGAAAATAAGCTTTATACGATCTTGTGATATGGAAGAAATAAAAGCGACGGACAGCATAATAAAGGTCCACTAGTAAGATGCCCGTGCATTGCACGGAACACCAAGATTGGGGGTGGACGGCGCCGGCAGCGTCCATCACACCAGATTGTTCCATGGCCTTCTGGATGTGGTGGGAAAGAGATAAGGCTGATTGTGAGAGACAAGGAGTTGTTTGTAAATATAAAAACAAGTGCGGGCACTGGGCCGTCTGGGCCACCAGCCGTGCATGCCGCCACACGCTATAGGGGTAGGGGAAGGAGGAGACAGAGGTGAGGAGGAGAGTTGCTGGGCGGCGGGTTTGCTACATCAAAGGAGTAGGCAGGAGAGGCGTTGCAAACACCGCGGACGGCCGGTGCCGGCAACGTTGTCGGTGTCAAAATCAGCGGATCTCGGGTAGGGGGTCCCGAACTGTGCGTCTAAGGTGGATGGTAACAGGAGGCAGGGGACACGATCACTACTAGGAAAAGGGCTATAGATAGGATTGATACTAATGGCGCACCATGGAAGCAGTGCGCCACTACTATATACTAATAGCGCACCGGCTGGTGATGCGCCATTAGTGTGGAAGACACTAATGGCGCACTAGAAACTGGGTGCGCCACTAGTACTAAATTATTATTTTTTCCATTTTTCCATACATACTAATGGTGCATCAGGTCGGGGGTGCGCCATTACTAGTTCTAAGTAGTAATGGCGCACCAAGCAGATAGTGCGCCATTACTGTAAAAAAATTATTCTTTTTTTTTTGCAAAACTACTAATGGCGCATCGTTTCACAGTGCGCCATTACTAGTTTAAACTAGTAATGGCGCACTATTACCCGGTGCGCCATTAGTATATATATTTATTTTTTTTACTTCAAGATTCACGCGTTTCACTCGTTGTTTAAACTAGTAAAGAGCACAACTCATGTTTCACGCGTTGGTTCAAGCAGAAGCTTCTGCCGTACCCTTTACATGAAGATTCTTCCGCGGAAGAACAACTCATATTCGCCTTGTCACAGGGCGCCGAGCACAACCTGATGACCTATGAGGCGTACGATATCAAATTTGAACTCATGAATATTTTTAAACTCATGAATATTTTTAAATTTCATGGGCACTTTTCGAATTCATGAATATTTTTTCAAATTTGATGAATATTTTTAAATCTCGATCGCTATCCCCCTTCATCTCGATCTCGATCCCCCCCCCCCCCCCCCCCCCCCCCCCCCCCCCCCCCCCCCCCCCCCCCCCCCCCCCCCCCCCGCACCCTCCCCCGCTAGCTCCACCGCCATCGACGACCCACTGCACCCTCCCCCGCTCCACCGTCGCCGCCGACCCACCGCACCCTCCCCGGCCCGCTCCACCGCCGCCGAGCACCCCCATTTGATGATATTTTTTCATATTTATAAAAAAACATTACTATTTTTATAAAAATATATTAAAAAATAGCAACAAAAAATAATAATAATAAACATACTAATGGCGCACCGCTCGTGTAGTGCGCCATTGCTATCTAAAAAAACATTCTAATGGCGCACCGCTCTGGGATGCGCCATTGCTATCTAGAAAAAGCATTCTAATGGCGCACCGCTCAGGGGTGCGCCATTAGTAATCTTCCCCCCTAGCCCGACCCCTTCGTCCCTCCCTCTCGCCAGATCTAGTCCCCCCCCCCCCCCCCCCCCCCCGCCCCATGTCGCCGCCGCCCCTGCGCCCCCCACCACTGCAGCTCCGCCATAGCCGACGCCTCCGCGACCTCGTCGACGCCGACAGCCTCCCCGCGCCGGCCCCTGCCCTGCGCCGCCTCTACCTCAGTCCGGGCACGGGGTGCAGGACGACGACCGCGGCCGCCGGCCTCCCCACGACCAACCGAGGCCCCCAGGAGGCCTCCCCGACGACCAATCGAGCCATCCCTTCGATGCCGGTGCCGCCAACCCCAACCCTGACCCCAACCCCTGCGGCGACCGGCCGCGCCCGCCCAGGTACCTCTCCTCCTTCCTCCTTCCTCCCTCTCCTCCTCCCCCATGGAGAAAATGATATAGCTCCTCCTACAACATGTATAGATCAATCAGTTCAGTTCTAGTGCTGCTGGACTTTTGCACCATACAAAAATGTACTACTAGTTGAAAATCTTTACTTGAGAGAGCTTCATAAGTAGAAGGTTCCAAAGAATAAAAACCAGTACTAGCACACTAGCACAGTAGTACTGCCACCTCCCAGAGTGTTGAAAATCTTTACTTGAAAGCATGCAAATGCATGTACACACAGGTAGGGAATGTAAGATGAAGCATGTACTTTACCAACTAATCTAATGGGCTGGCACAAAGAGAAAACCAAAATAATAGTTAATCAAGCAGAGGTAGATTAGATTAGATGGCAAAAAGTACAAATGTCCCTGCCTATCCATTTTTTTCTCAAGTTGAGCTAGTAAGTTTCAGATGTTCAATGATGCTGTAGGAAAAAATTGGATGAAGAAAGATGTCTGTGGCTTCCTGAGAGAAGTATTTGCACAAACAAATTATAATTAATGTGTTGATGAAATTTTGGGTTTTCAAATTGGAACCAAAAACCAACCCATACCTTTAGACTCTTTTGGAATTTCCCGAACATTTTTTTGTTTGTTCCCTTTCACTGTTTGGGGACTTTTGACTTCAGAATGAACCTTACTAAGATTCAATTAAGACTAATTAACTGCATTTGATGTCACTATATTCTATGAATAACTTCAGTTATGATCTGTACTGGAAAACTTCAGTTAACACTCATTTTTCAGTTAACTCCTTACAGTTCAGATCATATTTTGATTGTCAATAATAGTGGACTTTTAAGGCTTTCTTAGAGGCAATACTAGTGGATTTTAGGCTTTTTTACATGCAATAATAGTGGAATTTTAGGCTTTTTTGGAGGAGTGTGTTTCATGCCGGCCTACAGTGATGAATTAGTCAGAGGATTGTGCCTTAGGATTGTGCCAAAGCTACCCATTGTATCTATTTGCTTGTCCTTCAAATAGGGGCAAGACTGTTATAGAAAAATTACTTGCAAGCATATTGTGATTTACTTGCAAGCATATTGTGCCTTAGTTACAGAAAAATTACTTGCAAGCATATTGTGGTGACCCACACTCTGTTGGTTCACACTCATTGAGTTCGCTCGTGAAGGGCCGCTGCTGCTTGAGGCCCTTGAGAGGCCCTTCGTGTCGTGATGATTTTGCAGGTACCCCGAGAGGCCCTTGAGTTTGCCGGAATGTCGATTAACTTCCGTTCCGGCAAATTCGGGTACTCCATATGTCCTATTTTCAGCAAAGGTCATGCTGAAATTTTCCGTGAATTTTAGCATGACTTTGCTAAAAATCGGACATATGGGGTACTTGCTACTAATGCATGGGACGGGGTATCTTAGTACTTAATTAAGTAGGATCAACTGCCCCTTTATTCTTGCTGTATTAAACCATAGGTGGCAATAGAGCCAAGTGATTAGTGCCAAGTGATTAGGCCCAACCTAGGGTGCCTCGGCATCGATAAACCCTAAATGATGAAAACTTAACTTGGCTGCCCCGGATGCCTCGGTGTCGATGAGAACCTAAATGATGTACGCTTAGGCTTTTAGGGTGCCTCGGCGTCGACAAACCCTAAATGATGAAAGCTTAGGCTTTTAGGGTGCCTCGGTGTCGACAAACCCTAAATGATGAGACCATGATCTTGTTCCTTGACAATAACCAACTTTTTGACCAAACTTTTTTCCTATTTAGAGCGAAACATGGCCCACAACGATGAGGCCGGTGGTTCGGGCGGCAAGCAATTCTGGGAGCTGTCCCAGGATATGTCGTCATCATCATCGGACGAGGAAAGTCTCCCGGCGGAGTGCGACTGGTGCCACGACAATCGAGGTCTGTGCGACATGCCTCACCTGGACGATGATCGGCGCTTCAGCATTAAGCTCGAGGAGACCTTCGAAGTTGAAACGGTACACAACGACGACAAGTGTTATTTTCATAATTAAGCATGACTTCAACTATTTCAACGTGTAATTTTCATCTTTTACAATTCGAGTATAGCTTATCCCATGCCATGCAAGACGCTATGTCTTGGAGAGGATGGATTTTGAAGACCATGAAATTTCTGAAACAAAGAAAATTCACCTAAGGACTCATCACGATGTGGACTTTGAAGTAAATCTATATAATTCTGAGAGCGTAACCCATTTTGGTTGCAAAAATTGGGAAGCATTTTGCAAGATGTATGGTTTTGATGAGGGTATGCTTATCACCATGGATCTTGGTAATCCTGACATCAACCAAGACAATATGGACATTTAGGTCCTTGTTGATACGCCTCCAGTTCTACCGCTATGTGAGTTTCTCAAACATAGTTATTAGCTAATTTATATTGTTTATTTCAAAATAGTTGACAGCTTATTTCCATTGACAACTTATTTTTATTGTTCAAAGAATGTGCGGGAGATGGTAGACAAAACCCACTACACCGATGGCTCCGAATTGACAAATTATAAGGAGAAAAGTCATCTGGTCGGATTTTGTACTGACATTGAGAATTACACTATCCACAAACAAACTCCTCAACATTATGGTAAATACGTGCCACTAGTGCATGTGTTCAACTACGGTAACTACCATGGAGATACCCTGGTAAGATTTTTACTAGTACGACATCCGCGCATCTTTTGCATACTTCTAAAACTAGTACATCATTGCTAACTATGAAGTTATTACTATGTTTTTCAACAGATAATCCCAGAGAATTGTGTGCCTCATATGATGTATCTGAAAGGTAGTGTTAATGTTTTGAACATACAGCCAGGTCGTCCTACGAATCTCAACTGTCCATATGAGATTTCTAAAAGAAGTGGAGACATGAAAATCAAAGGATGGAAAAAATGTATGGACAGTCGTAAGGAGCTGCTTGGAAGCAAAAGGAAGCGAAGCGCAAGAATTGGAGACAGGATGTTCTCCATTCTCCATAATGGAGAGTCAGGGTCTATATTGTTTTATGCTATTTTAGCTTAAATAGGGTATTTAGGTCCTGCCTAATACTGATGATCATGTGCTAAGAACAATTAAGTAGGGTTGGTTCGAAGACTATCAAGATGATGATCGTATGACTTGTTATGAATAATGAGTAGAAGTTGTATGATGATGATTAGTAGGACTTGTTAGGATTAGTATTACTTCCGACAAACTCGATACTCGCGGTCTTGAGACTTGTAATGTTTTATCTTTGTTCGGTCTTTTGAATTCGGAGACTAATATGATGAATTGTATTCGGAGACTAATCTTCTATTGTATTTGATGAATCTGATGTTGCTATGTGCTGCTGTCTATATTCTGTCTAATAATATATTTTATATTCTATCTAATAATATATTTTGTAACCTGCGCAAAAATCAGAAAAGGAAAAAAACCAAATATTCATACTAATGGCGCATCAGCACCAGGTGCGCCATTAGTATGCCAAAGGATACTAATGGCGCATCAACAGAGAATGCGCCATTAGTATTACAAAGCCATGCTTACGTATGGCCCCTCGGGAGGCACACTAATGGCGCATGTTGTTACATACTAATGGCGCACTAGTTCGTGCGCCATTAGTATACCAGATACTAATGGCGCACCTGTGGTGCGCCATTAGTAAGATATACTAGTGGCGTGCTACTAATGGCGTGCTACTAATGGCGCACTGGTAATGCGCCATTAGTAGGCAAAACCAGTGCGCCATTAGTAGGCCTTTTCCTAGTAGTGGATGTTTACCCAGGTTCGGGCCCTCTTGATGGAGGTAATACCCTACGTCCTGCTTGATTGTTATTGATGATATGAGTATTACAAGAGTTGATCTACCACGAGATCATAGAGGCTAAACCCTAGAAGCTAGCCTATGGTATGATTGTCTATTGTCCTATGGACTAAACCCTTCGGTTTATATAGACACCGGAGGGGCTAGGGTTACACAGAGTCGGTTACAAGGGAGGAGATCTACATATCCGTATTGCCAAGATTGCCTACGCCAAGGAAAGTCCCATCCGGACACGGGACGAAGTCTTCAATCTTGTATCTTCATAGTCCAACAGTCCGACCAAAGGATATAGTCCGCCTGTCCGGAGACCCCCTAATCCAGGACTTCCTCAGTAGCCCCTGAACCAGGCTTCAATGACGATGAGTCCGGCGCGCAGTTTTGTCTTCGGCATTGCAAGGCGGGTTCCTCCTCCACAGAAGATTTTGAACACAAGGATAGCGTCCGGCTCTGCAAAACAAGTTCCACATACCACCGTAGAGAGAATAATATTTCCATAGATCTAATTTGCTGATACATTTGACAGCATGACATCACGCCACCACCCGGTCATTATTTGAACCGTTTTTCTCAACCAGCCACTGCACACATCGCGAGGTGGTTTCCTCAGCATGTCTTGTCGAAGCAGAGATCATGTCCCCTTATCACGGGATTCTCATCAATACGGATGCGGGTAACCCAACCGCGCCATCAATTACGGCGCTTGGGGAATAAGAGGTTTTACCAGGCGAGTGGGGAGGCGCATCGCCTCTTCCGCCCTTATAAAGGGATTAGGATTCATTCTTTTCACCCACACCTTCTTCCCAATTCATTCCATTCCGCTCAGGCTCCAGCGCCCAAGCGTTCACCTTCTCTACCCACAAAAGGTCTTCCAAAGATGTCCGGATCCGGAGCAGGAGGCAAATGGATGGCCTCTACCGTCCGAGAGAAGGATATCAAAAAGCTTCGGGAGGCCGGGTATCTGGTCAAGAAAATCAGCCACCGTCTCCTGAAAGCGGGACAGATTGTCCCTACTCCGGAACCCCACGAGAGGGTTGTATTCCTCCCTCACTTTGTCCGCGGGCTAGGGTTTCCCCTCCACCCGTTCGTCTGTGGCCTCATGTATTATTATGGGATCGATCTTCACGATCTGTCCCCTAACTCCTTCATCAACATATCGGCATTCATTGT
This sequence comes from Triticum urartu, assembly GCF_003073215.2. Taxonomy (NCBI): domain Eukaryota; kingdom Viridiplantae; phylum Streptophyta; class Magnoliopsida; order Poales; family Poaceae; genus Triticum; species Triticum urartu. The sequence continues at coordinate 98,565,194 of NC_053024.1, forward strand.
CGTGTGTGAGGCTTTTCTCCGTATTTCCCCGCACTTCAGTTTATGGCTGAAGGTTTTTAATGTGAAGCCCAAGGTGGTGGGTGGCGAGCACGCTGAGTGCGGGGGCGCTATGGTGAGCAAGATGCCCAACGTCGTATGGCCAATGGGAACCTTTAGTGATTCTATCAAGGAGTGGCAACAGCAGTGGTTTTACATCACTGAGCATGCGGCAAGGAATGGGCCGCCTCTCTCGAGTTTCGATCCGGCGCCCCTCTGCGGCTTACATCCTGAGTCAAGAAAGGCCTGGACTGGTCCTCGTCCAAGAAACAGTCGGTGCTTCAGACGCGCGTTAAAGATATGGGAGATAAGAACATTGAACTTGTCAACGTAGTCCAGGTGATGTTAGTCCGCCGGATACTGCCTTGTCAACACCAGACTTGCAATCTATGGGATTTCGATCCGGCCAAGCACCAAACTTTGTGAAGGTTCTTCGGCTCCTCGCACGAGGACATTTGGAAGGTGCTTTTCAAGTCCAGCAAATCATGGCCGGAGTCCGCCGAAGACCGCGGGTACCAATTGTCCCGCCCTGCAAGTTCGGTGAGTTTATCAAACTTTTCTATCCGCATGACCCAAAGGAAGCGCTTAACGCATGTTTATTCAACTCCCCCAGAGCTGGACGAAGAAGGCGGAGCGGATCCATTGTCCGTCCCCGTTGCCCGAAGACCCGGCCATTCAACTTCTGACGAAGATGCTGGTCCCAGCGCCCTACAAGGTGCCGAAGAAGACGGCCAAAAAGGAGGCCAAAAAGACCCGGGGCGGCCTTCGTCGTCGCGGCACTTCAGACACAATACCCGAAGGCTCTGATTCCCGTTCCGCCTCCGAAGAGGATAAAAAGGAGGAGGAAGATGAATCCCCTGCAGGGGGAAGGAGGAAGAGGACGGGCTCCACACCCTTGGAGGCCGAACTACCCAGAAGGGGAAGGGCTTCTCTTCCGGAGGAGTCCACTGCCGCCGCCGACGGCGGCCTGGCATGGGATCCCTGGGCCCAACCCCTGGTCAACTCGTAAGTATATAAAATCTGAGTACGTTTAAGCGTCTGGACTCATCGTGGCTTAGTATTTTAACCTTAAGCCATATTTTTTGGTAGTCCGGTGAGGTCCGGTACCAAACAATCCTCATCAGAGGACCTGCTGAGCTCGAATGCTATGGAGAGTGGGACGCCTCAAAAGGCCCCTTCCTCTAAACAGGTGCATAACACCGAGGCTTCGTCCTAGAAGGACCCCGGCCAAGGAGGAAAGGAAGAAACCGTGAAGGCGGCGCCTGGAGGTCAAACCGCAGGGGCCGGACACGTGGGGGAAAAGATTCCCATAGGGTCTGACGGCGGGGGCGATCCTGAGTTCGGCTCCTCACCGGATGCGATTCCAGAGGTTTATACAGCTCCAGAATCAAGAAGGCAGCCTCCTTCGGCTGGAGGGGGCGTGCCTATTCCGCCGGCGACCTCTGTCCATCCAGAGGTGTCGGATGCTTTGTTGGTGGCATTACGAGACACCTCCATTGTTGACGAACACCGTCCCCTTATGGGTGCGGTGATTGAGAAGATTCAGTCAACCAAGAGTGGACTGAACAAAGCCTGTATCAGCCTTATAAGAGGCTTTGAGGTATATTTTATAAGTTTACCGAAGAGTGTCATAGTATAGATAGTAGCCCCTGATACCCTGTTTGGTGAAAGAAGGAACCGGACAGGGGATCGCATTGATGATCACAGGAAGACTCATTGAGTGATATTGATTTCTCTTCTATTCCAAGCAGATACCTGTAGCGACTGCTACCTCTCGTACTGCGGAGATCTCCGGGCTGAATCAAAGTCTGGAGCGGGCCATAGAAGAAATTGGCCAATTAAAAATGCAATTGAGGGATAAACAAGGTATGCACAAGCGTTGCGCGCATTTATTGTGAAATAAATGTTCAGTATGAAATAAGCTGCATAATTTGTGCTAGGGGTTATGACCGAAGTCGAGGCCCTCAAAAGGGCCGTTGCCGAGGCCGAGAAAAAGGCGGCCACGGAGCGGACTCTTCGTGAGAAACACGAAGCCAGAGTTATTAAAGCTGAGCAGGAGCTGCAAGAGGCCGTAAGTAAATGCGAGGCCTTGGAGCAGAGTTTAACGGAGAAAGAGTCTAAACTCACCAAGGCGCGTCAAGCCACGAGCGACGCCCGGGGGGAAACCCAAAGCACCCTGCAGGGGATCCAAGAGGCGAGGAAGATCGTGGCGGGTAAAGCTTTTCCCATGTAAAGCAAGTATTTTAAGGGAAAACTATGTTTCTGATTGTGAATTCGGACTTCTCAGGTGTATTTGCCGAGCTGTCTCACAGTATATCATATGCCGCTCACTTCTACCGAGCCGAAGGAAGGAACACCACCGATAAGCTCTTTTGGTCGCAATATTTGGCACCGAATTATCCGGTGCCTTTTGCCGATCAACTAAAACAGCTAATCGAATTGCATAAGGCGGCGGAACTAGCCATGAAAGATGTGGTTATCTGGCTATGGCCTGCCGAGCCGATTCCAAGCAGCTACTTCGGGCTCTGAGGCAGCTTGTAGGCGCTTGCCCTCGACTTGACGTCATCAAGCGGTCGGTCTGTATAGAAGGAGCTTGAATGGCCTTCGCCCTCGCAAAGGTGCACTGGGGGGAGATGGATGCCGAAAGGCTAGTGACCGAGGGACCGCCGGAGGGGAAGGAGAACCGCAAGCCCGAATTGTATTACAAGAGTGTCCTGAAAGGATCCTACCTTGCAGCGGAGCTATGTACCAAGGACATTATATTTCCATGAATGCCGATCATGTTGTTCGTTGTAATGTTTGAACGAGGTCGTTGATATGTCGCCTGTTATATAAAAGTTTACCCTCCTGTGCGGCCGTTTGTATGTTAAGGCTGAGAGTTGGCCAGTCGTCGGCTTCTGCCCCCACGTAAGGAGTACGGGGGGGTTCAGGATAAACCTGAGCACTCTTTATACCGTTTTGGGTCCTCCGAAGGAGGTGCTCAGCACAACGAACCAGGCAATCAGACTATAGGGCTTTATCACTCTCACTTAGCTATAGGAGCTTTAGTATGATTGGCGCAGCCCCTTGTGTTCGGAAGACCGTACTAGGGGCTCTATAAGCGCCTGATCGGAGAAAAAGCCGATCCATCGCACGCTGCATTGGTTATGGCATTATGCGGGAGAAATCCTTAAAGATTTTGTGACCGCTCGAACAGCTGACCAGCTCTCACTGTATCATGATAGTCATTTTTCGGCTTTCTCTACTGAGGTGCTCATCCGGAAGAACCAGGACACAATCGCAGTAGTTCTCCCAGTGCTACCTTAGCCGATATAGTGGAACGTAAGGTACCAAAACATGGGAGCCGGGCAAACCCAACTATTGACCCAAGACATGACTCGGAGCTGATGCATATAATGCTATAAGTTCGGGGTGCCAAACTTCCATGACGGTGTTCGGACTTTTATTGCCGTGTTACGGGGAAAACGAAGCCCCTGGCATATTTAAGACATACCATTGTGTACGGATGCTACTTGACGAAATGGTTTTGATAAGAAAAAATCAGCAGGTAAACGTCATATAAATCCACATGTTGTATTTGAATAATACGTCTATGCATATGGGTACAAGTAATGTGATAAAAAAAAGGAGTTGTGATAGCAGAACCTGCTGTGACTAGGGGGAAGAGGTTGAGTGCGAATCCGTATTTTAACCGGACGTTCGCTGCGGGGAATGTCTAAGGATCCCCAGACGCGTTCGAGCTGCCTCTGTGGAGTCCGTCCTGGTCGGTGCAAGGTGAACCTGCGAAGGACATATAAGAAATGTTTGCATGCCGGAGGGCAGTTGAACCGCTGAGTTCGGCCTGTCATGGCCTTCATCGGAGTGTTTAATTGAGCCCTGGACGAGCCGGGGTATCCTTCCGCGAAGTAGTTCGGAGCCCCTTGACGGTGTCCGGGAGCCTGGGTGTCGACTCGAGGTTCGGCTGCAAGGTGCTGCTCGGTGTTCCTGCTGCTAAGGCAGTGATGTATTTGTTGGTGCCGAAGGAAGGTTTGGCCTTGCCATGAACCATGATGAGCTTACGGTAGGCATAATGTGGCACCGCGTTGAATCGAGCGAACGCGGTTCGCCCGAGCAATGCTTGATAGTCAATGCGGAAAGGGGAGATTTCAAAGATTAACTCTTCGATACGGTAATTTTCTTGTGATCCGAAGATTACCTCGAGGGCAATGGAGCCTGTACAGGTGACCACCATACCTGGTATGATGCCTCTAAAAGTGGCTTTAGTGGGCTTGATCGCTGAATGATCGATGCCCATCTTGCACACTGTATCCTGGTAAAGTAGATTTAAACTGCTACCTCCGTCCATAAGGACTCGAGTGAGGTGGAACCCGTCTACTATTGGGTCGAGGATTAGTGCGGCTGGATTGCCCCTATTGACGTTAACCGGATGATCCGTGCGGTTGAAGGTGACCGGCCCTAGCTTATATTGTGGGACGGCGAGTTCCGTTGAGCCGCCGTCCCTAAGGGTGCATATCTGGTCCAAGTGGGCAATTTGGGTTGTATTTACCACATTCACCGATTGAATATGGGGGGGATTTCTTTTGCCCTCCTGTGTTCGGCGATCTGGGCTCTTTGTCGCTATCGTCGCTTTGAGATCCCTCTTCGTTTTTGGCGTCTGCCTTGCCGGCTTGTTTGAAGACCCAGCATTCTCTGTTGGTATGGGTGGCTGGCGTTTCTGGGGTGCCATGAATTTGGCATTGGCAAGCGAGTATGCGGTCCAGACTGGATGGACTCGGATTTGTATTTTTGGGCGGCCCTTTCCGCTGAACGGACTTTGAGACCCTGAACCCGGCATTAACTGCCGTATTTTTGGCGTTTTCACCATATTTGCGGCGCTTGTGTTTGTTGCGTCGTGGTTTGCCGTTGGCATCCTTGGTATCCGGAGTGCCCGGATTCCTGGATGTGTTGTTGCTGCGAGCCAGCCAGCTATCCTCGCCCGCGCAAAAGCGGGTCATGAGTGTCGTGAGGGCTGCCATAGACTTCGGCTTCTCCTGGCCGAGGTGTCGGGCAAGCCACTCGTCACGGATGTTATGCTTGAATGCCGCTAAGGCCTCTGCATCCGGACAGTCGACAATTTGGTTTTTCTTAGTTAGGAACCGTGTCCAGAATTGCCTGGCCGATTCCCCTGGCTGCTAAGTTATATGGCTCAAGTCATCAGCATCCGGTGGTCGCACATAAGTGCCCTAGAATTTGTCAAGGTATGCGTCTTCCAGATCCTCCCAACTGCCAACGGAGTCTGCTGGCAAGCTATTCAGCCAATGCCGAGCTGGTCCTTTGAGTTTTAGTGGGAGGTACTTGATGGCATGTAGATCATCACCGCGAGCCATGTGGATGTGAAGGAGGAAATCCTCAATCCATACAGCGGGATCTGTTGTACCATCATAAAATTCGATATTTACGAGTTTAAAACCCTCCGGGAATTCGTGATCCATAACTTCATCAGTGAAGCATAGGGGGTGTGCGGCACCTCTGTGTCAGGCTATATCACGACGCAGTTCATGTGAGACTTGTCTACTATATTCGGCCCAGACGGATTTAGCTTTAGTGTATCCGGCGCGACGGTCATCGTCCCGCGTTGGCGCGCGCCCCCGTGACCCGTATATTGACCTTGCATGTTTTGCCCTGCTGTCCAATACGTCTCGCAGGTCCCGTGTGTTGCCCCAGGCCTTGGTATTTTTGATTGGGTGGCGGCGGGGTGCAGGATGAACTTCAGGCTGAAACGCCTCTCTGGCTCGGCCACGCGGTGGCCGGTCAGCCGCATCGTACACTGGTGATGGAGGTTTCAATGATTCCTCCTCGAGGTGAGGTAGCAACCTGCGTTTTGGGTAACTCTTGGAGGGGCGCTCGAGTTCGTATTCCTCGGCCGCAAGGACTTCGGTCCATCTGTCTGCTAGCAAGTCTTGATCAGCTTGAAGCTGTTGTTGCTTTTTCTTCAGGCTATTTGCTGTGGCCATAAGCCTGCACTTGAAGCGCTCCTGCTCGACGGGATCCTCAGGCACGATGAATTCTTCGTCGTCGAGGCTCACCTCGTCTTCGGAGAGAGGCATGTAATTGTCCTCCTCCGATTCTCCATCTGTTGCCTGCTCTGGAGGGCTAGCTTGTTCACCCTCCCGCTCTACATCGTGCTGGAGGGGATTGTGGTTGTCTTCGGCACTATCTGGAGTGTTATTGTCTCTTGTGTCGGTATCACTACTTTTGCTGTGGCAGGACTTAGAGCGGCGCCACTGACGTCGGCGCTTGGGTTGCTTCTTGGAGGGGTCATCCTCCGTTGTCTCGTCGCCATTGCCTTCTTTGGGGGTGTCCACCATGTATATATCATATGATGAGGTGGCGGTCTAGCGCCCTGTGGGCAGTGGTTCCTGTTCGTCTCCTGCATCATCGTCCATACCGTTGATGTCTTCGGAGTCGAAGTCGAGCATGTCGGTTAAATCGTCAACAGTGGCTACTAAGTGGGTGGTGGGTGGGCAGCGAATTTCTTCGTCGTCCGCATCCCATTCTAGCCGGACATAGTTCAGCCAAGGTTCTCCTGACAAGGAGAGAAACCTTAATGAATTAGCACATCGCCGAAAGGCGAGTGCTGAAAGATATCCGTGGAGGTGAACTCCATGATCGGCGCCCAGTCGGATTCGATAGGCACGGATGCAGGCGGCTCGGAGTCCGTGGCCGGAGACGAATCCAATGGTTCGGCGACACGGCTCTCGTAAGGGGTGAAGTCAGTATCCGGCTACATCGCCACTGAGAGTGCGGCTTCCATGGCGGGGTCTACCCCTCCATCCTTGGATGGCGCAATTTGCTCCAGATTGAAGGCCAGAGTAGTTGGAGATGCGATCTCCTGAACACTGTCCGACGGCAGAGTTACGTCATGCTCGTCGTGATTATGCAGCGCACCTGACATGGGATCGAATCCGTCGAAGATCAAGTCTCCGCGGATGTCGGCAGTGTAGTTTAAGTTTCTGAACCTGACCTGATGGCCAGTGGCGTAGCTCTCGATCTGCTCCAGATGGCCAAGCGAATTGGCCTGCAGTGCGAAGCCGCCGAATACGAAGATCTATCCGGGGAGGAAAACCTCACCCTGGACCGCATTGTTACCGATGATCAAAGGGGCCATCGAGCCTTATGGTGACGGCACAATGGAACTCTCAATGAAAGCACCAATGTCGGTGTCAAAACCGGCGGATCTCGGGTAGGGGGTCCCGAACTATGCGTCTAAGGCGGATGGTAACAGGAGGCAGGGGACACGATGTTTACCCAAGTTCAGGCCCTCTTGATGGAGGTAATACCCTACGTCCTGCTTGATTGTTCTTGATGATATGAGTATTACAAGAGTTGATCTACCACGAGATCATAGAGGCTAAACCCTAGAAGCTAGCCTATGGTATGATTGTCTGTTGTCCTATGGACTAAACCCTCCGGTTTATATAGACACCAGAGGAGCTAGGGTTACACAGAGTCGGTTACAAGGGAGGAGATCTACATATCCGTATTGCCAAGCTTGCCTTCTATGCCAAGGAAATTCCCATCCAGACACGGGACAAAGTCTTCAATCTTGTATCTTCATAGTCCAACAGTTCGGCCAAAGGATATAGTCCGCCTGTCCGGAGACCCCCTAATCCAGGACTCCCTCAGACGTACTTGTCGATTTTGGCGCCATAGGAGATGGGGTAGGGGCAGGAGGAGACGATGGGGAGGAGGGGAGGTGGAGGTGGGTGTGGCGGCGAGCCTGCTGCGGCAGATAGGAGTTGGGATCGGACAACGCCGGTGGCATGAAGAGCGGCCGCTGCCACTTTGGTTCCAGTTTTTTCCAGAAGGATCTATTGCTTGGCCGATTGCATAAGGTGAGACTAGATGGAGATGAACAAAGAGAACGGGGGTTCTTTGCAAATATGAAGTGGGGTTGTCTTCTATGCGTCGGATGCAGATCGGACGGTCGAAAACGATGGATGGCAGGCACACCATCATCCCCAAATCGCATTTTTATAGGAGTAAGTATAAGTATATAGACTAGTAAGATGCCCGTGCATTGCACGGAACACCAAGATTGGGGGTGGACGGCGCCGGCAGTGGCCATCACACCAGATTGTTCCATGGCCTTCTAGATGTGGTGGGAAAGAGATAAGGCTGATTGTAAGCGACAAGGAGTTGTTTGTAAATATGAAAACAAGTGTGGGCATCTTTTTACAAAACTGCAACGGTTTGCTTTGCATGCGTCAGATCTAGATCCGACGGTTGTTGGTGGAAGATGGCAGGCACACCATCATCACCAACTCAGGTTTTTATAGGAGTAGAGATATCACAAGTGGCAATATAAAGTGACGTTCTTTTGCATTAAGATTTCGTGCATCCAACTATAAAAACACATGACAACCTCTGCTTCCCTTTGCGAAGGGCCTATCTTTTATTCTTGTCTTATACTTTATACAAGAGTCATGGTGAACTTCACCTTTCCTTTTTACATTTTATCCTTTGGCAATCACTGTGTGTTGGAAAGATCCTGATATATATAACTAATTGGATGTGAGTTTTCATGAACTATTATTGTTGACATTACCCTTGAGGTAAAAGGTTGGGAGGCAAAACTATACGCCCCTATCTTTCTCTGTGTCCGATTAAAACTCCATACCCATAAGTATTGCGTGAGTGTTAGCAATTGTGAAAGACTAAATGATAGTTGAGTATGTGGACTTGCTGAAAAGCTCTTATGTTGACTCTTTCCGATGTTATGATAAATTGCAATTGCTCCAATGAGTGAGATTATAGTTTGTTAGTTTTCAATGAAGTTTCTGATTCATACTTGAAATTGTGAATGAATTGTTACTTTAGCATAAGAAATAATATGACTATATATATATAGGGTCGCGCTATTCGTCACCCTGGGTGAGGAATGGTTATTCTTCACCCCCCCTCTATTTTACCATCAATGCACCGTAATTTTACGTTCCGTAAGTTTTGTCTTATTTCCGACGCAAAAAGAGACCGTAAGAAAATATATAATCACCGTCAAAAATATTTTATGTTATGTAAAATTACAAACGTAAAAACATAGTCTAAAATACACATAAACTACAAATTTTCTTGTCTTATGACCTATATTTTAATTTTCTTATGTCAAATTTTACGTAGTGAATCAATAGAAAGGTAACTATTTGAATTCCAAACGTAATTTAATTATGAAATGATCGTAAGATTATCTCGGGTGAAGAATAACTTATTCTGCACCCTGGGTGATGAATAGTAACACTATATATAGGGATTGTCTATTCATCACCCAGGGTGAAGAATTCTTATTCTTCACCCCAGCCAACTCACGCATTGGGTCGAACCAGCCTCCACGCGGCGTAAGAATAAAATACTTGTGAGGTAATTTTACCTTCCCTTAGAATTGGTCTAGTGCTTTATATCCGGCGGCTGTTTGTGGTAAGATTTGATTATAAGTGAAGTAATATTACGGCCTACACCAGAAGAGAGAAGTAGCCCCGTAAAATTACTGTGTGTTTTTTTTTTGTTAGTAAGGTTGCATGGTTAGACGAGGTAAAAGGGAGCAAAAATCGGGATCAGGAGGCATTCCTGACTTTGTAGTAGGATAAAAGCTTCATTCCAAAATTGTTGGTATTATTAATAGATCTATTAATAATCATATGAGACTGAGTACACCGGATTTGTTGCAAGAATGGAAGGCCTCCTTCATTTTGGTTTGTTTTGCATGTCCGAAATCTCGTGATTTGTTTACTTTGTCTCAGAGCGATCTGCATATATATAATATTGCAATCATAGCATATATGATTCATTCATAATGGCTGTTCCTCGGCAGGAGAGAGTGTGCAGACTATGTAAATACCCGATACAAATATGTGCTCGTGGTCTTCCGTTCTCCGAATTTTCGATCAGAGTACCGAGACAATTCAGATGCATGATGGTAAGTTTTACACCGACTCTGATTTTACACCGACTGTGATTTTTTGTAATGTTTTGTACAAATGGATAGGTGATACCTTGCACTCTAGGAGAAAGGTTGACTCGATTTTGGAGAAGTGAGTTGAAATTGTAGATAGAGCCAACATATGAATGGTACGAGTTTGATGTTCTACAGCGTGGATCGAAATACATCCTCGCCGGAGAATGGGAGATGTTTGCTAGTATATACAAAATCAACAAGGACGACACACTGCATTTGAACGGTTGTTCACTTGTGCACGAACACCTGGTTTTTGGCCATTTACGTCGACTGTCAGGCGATATCGCAGTGCCAAGATGTACAATAGGTCAGTTCTGTTATTGTAGGTCTCCATCGTATGATGAAATATATCTGACACATTTTATATTCTGTTATGCAGATGAGTACGAGGCGGAACAACGAATTGTGTAGGATGGAGTTATCTACACATCAAAATCGATGCCCCCTCATGGATGTTAGTTAATTATCGAGTATGGTTTAGGGTGTACCTGAACATGGGGCTAGTTTGTAATAAAAAAAAAGAGTTGTCAGCAGTTGAATTAGGGAGTTTGTTATTTTTTAATGGAACCAAGGCTCGTGAAAAAAAATGTCTGACTAGTTCAAAGGTGAGACACATATGATTAGAGAGTATTATTACGCGACATCAGAGTAATCGGCCGCACCACAAAAGTATAATAAAATAGGTTTACAACCATGGCAAAATGATGTAGTATTACAATTGACAAAGACATGTAAAATTGAATAATAGAGTCGGACTGGTTTTATTCCCCATGTTTAAAAGCAATGCAAGACATTTGAATAAATTTCTGAATAAAATACAGATCAATTCAAAGATGATTCGATGCCCTATCTCTAGAAGTGAATGGAGCTGGAATTTAATTCTACCAGAGTAGTAAGTATGGATGAGTTTTGGCTGTATATAAAAAAGTCTGACCCGCAAAAAAAAAGTGCAGGTAAATTTTGACCATCATAATCAGTAGGCCGAGGATATTAAATCCCTTCTTATTTCCAAAGTAGCTATATCTTTTTTGAAAGAATATGTAAATAAATAAATTTGCTCTATCTCGTAAAGAAGGAATAAATAGTTCTCTGAACGCGATGTACATTTAGAAGCCGGCACGGCACGTTGTAAACTTGCCTTGGCATCAAGGTAATTTTTTTTGCTAACCGTTCAAGAGCTAGGTAAGCTCACGTTGCCGTGATTTTCTGATCTGATCCGAGCGGTTTCAACTGTGGAAAAAAGTCTGCAAACTGCTCGCAGTCTCCACGGCGAACAACATGAAGTGAAAGGCGGCGTGGTGACAGGGGGGCTTTGCGCGCCGGTAGATCACCTCCGGTGCTCGTTGTGAGTGTTTATCTCCCCGTTTTTTGCATCAGGCTTTACTGGTGGTCACGGGGCAGGCCCGGCGGCTGCCCTGGGTATTGGCGAGCGCTGTGGATGGTGGTCGCGACAGAGCAGTTGCGGTGATCGCCGCGGTGCTGCAGTGGGTGATCGCGGCCGGGTTGCACTGCGCGGACATTAACTGCATCAGGGTTAATTTTTCATGGGTATGTGAGTGCATTGGAGGAGACGGGCAACCTCAATGGTACTGCTTATGTTTGTCTTTTTGGTGTGCTCGGTGTTTGTAGATTCTTGCATGTAACGCTCTATATATAATTTGGTTTTCCTTCTAAACATTCTCCAATTAATGCACTGTAACCTCCTTCCGTCGATTTTTAGCAGACTGAGGAGACGTTGATTGCTTGTTGATGTGGTCTGCATCTCCTCCCAGCAGGACGGACCGCAACCAGGCCTTCGCCGCTGGGGCTCTTCAGTATCGGCCCCTCCCCGTAAATTTGCAAGAGTAGGTGTCCGATTATTCTCGAAATATGGGTAGATGGAGTGAGGAATTTTAGTTACCTGAATTTCATCATACAGAAGGTAACGAGAGCAAGCCTGTGCATGGACCAGTTGATATGCAATGCTGAATGTCATCATACAAAATGAATCAACTCACTTCAACCATTTAGTTAAATCTATTATGTTTCCCTATGTTTGTTTTAGAACATTCATATTCAAAAAAATGCAGTGCTAAATCTGCAGCGCATACTGGTGTATAAATCCACAATTGGTATATAACTCTAATATATCCTGTAGTTATGGACTTGCAGTATGTATTATCTAAATAGCATAGATATGATTTGTCCTATTTCAAAAATCTTGAACCAACATCCCTAATTTTTGGTAACAGTAATAACAACATGCATGTCTTCGGAGCATCTAATTTATATTTATTTTTATATGCACAGAGCGATGAAGTTTAAGGACAATACCAGTAAGTTAGATGTCCCTACAAACAATGTTAGGGCTGCAGATGAGCAACAACCTACTAACGCTGCTGCTGGCGCAGCTACCTCTGCTGCTAATCCGCCTGTCGTTTCTTCCTCTCCCCCTCGTCGTGAAAACCTTCGGAGGCCGTCAAAAGCTCACGTTGTTCCAAAAAAGAATATTCCAGGAAAGAGAAAGGATAGGGCAGCCACACCGAGCGATGATGATTTTGTTGACCCGCCAGCCCGTGTGAGCAAGGCCTCTAAACCTGACAATAGGAAGTCCAAAAAGGTAAAATGTTGTGAGGTGTTGTTGTTTGTGCTATGTTAACATTTGTCTTATGTTCCTGTAATCTTTGAACGATGTTGTCACGTGCCGCTGGTTGTAGAACCTTATTTTGTTGTTATTTTCTTCTGTCATGATCAGGGTAATATTAATAGTTCTAAAAAGATATGCCCGAACTATAAGTGTGCTCCCAACCAAGTTTTAGTGGCCAAGAAAAGTTTGTCTGAAGCTGTGAAAACTAAACTCAGAGAATATGACTTTGGAATATTCTTGGACTTGAAATTGAGAAGTATTGAGAACACCAAGTTGTTGATGTTCCTCATGGATAGGCTGGATCCCAATACGCTTACCTTGCGCATTACAGATAATAAGCACTTGAAAATTACTAGGCACTCCATCGAATGTGTTCTTGGGTTGCCAGATAGGGGTACAAACATAGTTGTACCCGGTAAAGACATCCAAAAGAAAGCGTTATGTGAACTGAAGATGAAGCTTGGTGTCGATCAAAGTGAAGATGTCAAGGTGCAAGATTTGATTGCACAGATTGCGAAAGATGAAGAGGGTGATGAATTCACGATTAGGTGCTTCGTGATGATCCTCCTGAACAAGTTACTCTTGCCAGGGACTTGTGATTACATCACAGGAAAGGAGGCTGCAATGACGGAGGACATCACTAAGCTGTGCTCGGTAAATTGGGCTAAATTAATCTTTGATGACATTGTGAATGCCTATAAATCATGGCACTCAAAGAAGACCGGAACCACCAACCCCTCTATTCATGGCTGTGTGTTGTTCCTAGTTGTGAGTATCACATCCTTTCTTCACACTCAACCATCAAAAACCAATGTTGTGAATGCATACCCTCTTGGTAGTGAAGTTGTGACTGTGTTAATGTATGTGATTTTATAGGTATATTATTTGGATAATTTGTTGGGAAAGCCTTCTACCAATCCCATCGTCACACCTCGGATAAATAATATTATGAGGGAGGAAATGTTGAGGCTCATCGACCAAGATAAGATAGTGCTTGACGGGGTTGGAACATTTGGTGCTTTGCCGGTAAGTTGCTCAACTATTTCATTCTGCAATGCATTTCTTTGATCACATCTTCACACATGTGTTTTTCTATTTTTGAACTTGATAGTCCTCAGTAGCCTTGAACTTGATAGTTTCCTCAGGTGCTGGTTCATATTGGGTTTCTTATCAGTGAGGAGTTCATAGGCAGTCTTCTTGAAGAATTTGTGAAGATATACTCTGTTGATGATGTGGCACGCAGTGTCAATTGCCTCAATCCAGAATCGACGAGGCATTTTGTATTCATCAAGCATAGTGTGAGCCATCTCAGCAAGAGTCCTGTTCTTGCGCTCCACGACGCCGTTCTGCTGAGGAGTGTAAAGAGCAGATAACTCATGAGTAATACCAAGTTCATCAAGATAGTCATCGAGACCAGAATTCTTGAACTCAGTGCCATTGTCACTTCTGATGTGCTTGATCTTCACTCCAAAGTTGGTTGAAGCCCTCGAGGAAAATCATTTGAAGATTTCCTGCACTTCATGTTTGTAAGTAACAATGTGTACCCATGTGTATCGATAATAATCATCAACAATAACAAAGCCATATTGAGATGCTTCATTTGAAACAGCAGAATAATGATTAGCACCGAAAAGATCCATGTGAAGCAATTCAAATGGACGAGTGGTGGTCATGATAGTCTTTGCTGGATGCTTGGCCTTGGTCATCTTTCCAGCTTCACAGGCTCCGCATAAGTGATCCTTGAGGAATTTGACATTCTCAATGCCAATGACATGCTTCTTCTTCGCAAGCATGTGCAAATTCCTCATGCCTGCATGACCAAGTCGTCGATGCCAGAGCCAGCCTTCTGAAGCTTTTGCAAGTAAGCACATGGCTGGTTGTGGTCCTGTAGAGAAATCAACAATATACAAGTCTCCTCTCCTAAAGCCTTCGAAGACTTTGGAATTGTCAGCTTCCATAACCACAACACAATGGTACTTGCCAAATACAACAACCATATCAAGATCACAAAGCATTGAGACAGACATAAGGTTGTATCCTAAGGACTCAACAAGCATGACTTTGTCCATGTGTCGATCCTTTGTGATCGCAACCTTACCTAGACCCAATACCTAACTTTTGCCTTTGTCAGCAAAGATGATATGCTTCAAATGCGACGGAGATAATGGAGCATCCATCAATAGATTCTTGTCACCAGTCATGTGATTTGTACATCCACTATCGAGGACCCACTCAGTGGTTTTGGGTTGATCATCCTATAGATGAATTAGTGCAACTTACAAACTCATATACTTCATCAGTGAAGAATATGACATCTATTCATCAAATCAATTTCATCAAGCAAAAGAACAGATAAAGTAATATAAGGACGTGAGAAATGAAAGTTCATTTCTTCATGATTAGCCTGCGTCCTATCAGGCACTGCTCAGGTCTCCAGCAAATTCTTTAGACGATTACGTACATCTGGAGACCCGACCCTGCAGAAGAGATTAGTTCTTTTTCTTCACCACCCACATCTGAAGGGGTGGCAAAGAGTTCATCATTCTGCGAGCTCCATACGAGAAGGATGGCATAGAAGCCAGTCCATTTCGTTTCACATAAGATGGGTTAGAGTAAGCATAAGAGTAAGCAGAGAAATTCTTCGAGGACTTATGGACATAATGATTTGAAGAATAATGCACATATCCATAATCCTTAGATCTTCCCTGCGAAATAGACGGATTAGCACGATGATGTTCATATGAGGACTTTGATCCATATGAGGAATATGATCCAAGTGAGGAGTTTGGTCCGTATGAGAACTTGGATCCATATGAAGAATTTGGTCCATATGAAGAATTTGATCTGGGGTTCCTATTCTTCACAGGTGGCGTCATGATGACATTCACCTGAAGATTTTCAAGGCATCTTTTGTGAACCCAGATTTTCTTCATAGGGGGACCGTTCCTGCAGTTAGTGCCAACATATCTAGCAAATACCTCACCATTCTGATTTTTGAACAGTTTATAGTTGGAGTCAATTGACTCATCATCAGAATGAGGAGATTCACATGCAAATCCAGATAAGTTAGATGGATCAACTGGAGGTCCCTTTGTAGCAACACATGTAGTTTTGGGGTACTGCTCAGGCTTCCAATATGTACCATCAGCATTGAGTTTCCTCTCGAAGGCAATACCCTCTTTCCTAGGGTTCCTGTTGAGGATCTGCTTTTTAAGCACATCACAAAGAGTCTGATGCCCTTTGAGGCTTTTGTACATGCCTGTCATGTACAATTCCTTCAGCCCTGCATCGTCAGTGATACTAGCAATGTCCTCAGATGAGGAATTAGTGATAGCAGAGGCATGTGAAGAATTTGAAACATTAGCAGCATTTGAACATTCAGGTGAAGAATTAGCAGATTCACGTTCAATGCACTTCAAGCATGGAGGAACAAATTCTTCCTGAGAAGCGCTGATTTGTTGAGCCAGTAATGAATCGCGCTCCTTCTCAAGATCTTCATAACTCACTCTTAGCTTCTCAAGGTCTTGCTTTCTTTGAAGAAATTCATAAGAAAGCTTCTCATGATCCGATAAGAGAGTGTTATGATGACTTTGAAGTTTGTCAAGCTTGGACTGAAGTCTCTGAAGATTTTCAGTCAAAGTTTCAGTGCGATCCATTTCTTCACCCAACATATCATCACTTTTATCTAGCATGTTTTGAACCTTTTCTAAAGCCCTTTGTTGTTTTATAGCAATCTTAGCAAGTTTAGAATAGCTGGGCTTAAGGTTTTCATCAGATTCATTCTCACTTGATTCAGAGGAGGTATATTTGAGTACCTTGGCACCCTTTGCCATGAAGCAATAGGTGGGAGCGTAGTCATCATCGCCTTCATCAGCCTTGTTGGTGAGGTCATTTTCTTCAGTGTTGAAGATAGACTTGCTGACGAGTGCAATAGCGAGAGCTAGGCTCGCCACTCCGGATTCGGACTCCTCAGATGTCTCCTCTTCCTCATTTTCTTCAGATTCAACCTCAGAGTCCATTTCCTTGCCAATGAATGCCCTAGCCTTCTTGGAGCTGCTCTTCTTGTGATATGAAGACTTTGAGGATTTTGATGATGAAGATTTTGTGGATTTCTTCTTTTTCTTCGCATCATCAGAACTGTAATCCTTGTATTTCTTCTTCTTTGATTCCTTTTCCCACTGAGGACAATCTTGAATGAAATGTCCAGGTTTCTTGCACTTGTGACAGAGCCTCTTCTTGTAGGCACTGGGTGAGGAATCATTGCTCCTTGAGGATCTTCCAAGGCGACCACGTCTTGAGAACTTTTGGAACTTCTTCACGAGCAGAGCCAGATCATGGCTCAGTTCTTCAGGATCACCAAGGCTGCTACCAGAGTCTTCATCTTCGGACTCAGATACTGCCTTGGCCTTCAGTGCACATGATCTGCCATAGCTTGAACCATAGAGATCTCTCTTTTCATCAAGTTGGAACTCATGAGTATTTAGTCTCTCGAGAATATCAGTGGGATCAAGTGACTTGTAATTAGCACGTTCTTGTATCATCAATGCCAGAGTGTCAAATGAGGAATCAAGCGATCTCAGCAATTTCTTCACCACCTCATGGTCGGTGATGTCAGTGGCACCAAGTGCTTGAAGCTCATTTTAGATGTAGTGAGGCGATCGAAGGTTTGTTGAACATTTTCATTGTCGAGTCTTTTGAAGCGGTTGAAGAGATTGCGAAGAACATCAACTCGAGAGTCACGCTGAGTTGAGACTCCTTCATTCACTTTGGACAACCTGTCCCAGATAAGCTTCACTGTCTCCAAAGCACTCACTCTGCCATACTATCCTTTGCTCAGATGGCCACATATGATATTCTTCGCTTGAGAGTCGAGTTGCTTGAATCTCTTCACATCAGCAGCATTTAGAGAAGGTGTGACTGAGGGAACACCATTTTCCACAACATACCAGAGATCGTTATCAATTGCTTCAAGATGCATTCACATCTTATTCTTCTAGTAGGGGTAGTCCGTCCCATCGAAGGTAGGACACCCAGCAGAGACCTTGATCATACCTGCAGTCAACATAACTAAAACTCTAGGCGGTTAAACCAAAATCACACAGAACAAGGGAGTACCTTGCTCTGATACCAATTGAAAGTGCGTTATATCGACTAGAGGGGGGGTGAATAGGCGATTTTTATAAAATTCTTCACTGAGGAATTTGCCGGTGAGGAAAGTCCTTAGTGAAGAACTACTAGCAGCAGAATAATTACTCAAAAGTAAACATAACAGAATACAAGCATGGTCATCATGATGAAATGAAAACAGGCACAGAGTACGGGTAGCGTGAGCACAGGATAACACAGGATGAAGACAAACAAACTGAACAAATTGAACTGAGGAAATTGAGAAAGTCTTCAGTCAAAGTCTTCAAGCACAGATATGAACAAGCACACAACACATTTATGAGGAAATGAAAGAGTTGAGGAAATATAACCAGTAAGCTTGGTGAAGATAATGATTTGGTAGACCAGTTCCAACTGCTGTCTCAGTTGTACGTCTGGTTGGAGCGGCTAAGTATTTAAACTCAAGGACACACAGTCCCGGACACCCAGTCCTGAACACGCAGCTCAGGACACCCAGTCCTCACCATATTCTCCTTGAACTAAGGTCACACAGACCTCGTCCAATCACTCGTGGTAAGTCTTTAGGTGACTTCCGAACCTTCACAAACTTGGTCACTCGGCGATCCACAATTCCTCTTGGATGCTCTATACCATGACACCCAACCATCTGGAAGAAGCACAGTCTTCAAAGGTAACAAGTGTCGGATCCACGCAGGATCAATCTCTTCAGTGATGCTCAATCACTTGGGGTTTGTAGGTGTTTGGGTTTTGGGTTTTTCCTCACTTGATGATTTTCGCTCAAAGTCCTCGGAGGATGGGTTGCTCTCAAATGACAAGTGTCAGTTTCTCTTGGAGCAGCCAACCAGCTAGTGGTTGTAGGGGGCGGCTATTTATAGCCTAGGGAGCAGCCCGACATGATAAGACATAAATGCCCTTCAATGATATGACCGTTAGGTGGATAGATATTTTGGGACAACTGGCGCATAGCACAACAACGGTCGGAATTTTGAGTAGCAAAATCCTCAGGGCTATCATGTTCCTCACTGTGTAGGCAATCCGCACTAGCGAATTCCTAACTCCTTAGTCAGAACAAATTCCTCAGAGACCAGAAGAACTTCGTCTCTGTCACTGAAGAATATGACTGGACTGTATGAGATTTCTAATGGCTTCACTCGAAGGGATTGGTAGGTGTAGGATTTTGAGTTGAGCATCACATGGAAATTTTTCCTTAGTATTTCCTCGACCCCCTTTAACAGTACGGTGTTTCCTATGACTCAAGAAAGAGAAAATGAAACTACAAAAACAAAAGTCTTCACGCTTCATGTTCCTCGAAAGAATACCAAGTCTTCAAGGTCACACCAATATCTTCACTTTCAAAGTCTTCAGAGATCCAAAGTCTTCAGTCGAAGAACTTCATTTTTAGGGGTCGACTTTCTCTGTGAATATCAAACTCCTCATAGACTTATAGACCTGCGTACACTCACAAATGCATTAGTCCCTTAACCTATAAGTCTTTAATACACCAAAATCACTAAGGGGCACTAGATGCACTTACACCATTATCGGTTTCCTGCCGAGGGGTAGGTTATTCCCACCCTTAGATCTGGCGAGAGGGTCGTGTTTGTGTCCCACTTCCTCCGTGGGTTGGGGTTTGCACTTAACCCCTTCGTTCGAGGGCTCATGTTCTATTACGGGCTAGACTTCCACAATTTGGCCCCGGACTCTATTCTTCTTATCTCAATGTTTATCGTTACGTGTGAAGCCCTCCTCCGAACTCCTCCGCACTTTGGCTTGTGGCTCAAGACTTTTGATGTGAAGCCGCAAGTTGTAGAGGGGGAGCAGGCCAAGTGCGGTGGCGCTGTAGTGAGCAAGCTTGCTAGCACCGTTTGGCTGAAAGGATCCTTTGCCAAATCTTCCGATCTGTGGCAGCAGGGGTGGTTCTATATCACCGAGCCCCGCAGCTCCAAGTGGGCGACTGCGCCCGTATTTCAACCCAGCCCTCCAACTCAACTTGCATAGTGGATTAATAAGGGGCTAGATTGGGGATCAACGAATGATGTGCAAACTCTACAAAGTCGCATCCGGAGCCTCATTGAGAGGGACATCGACATAGCCAGCGTCGTTCATATAATGCTAATTCATTGGGCCCTGCCGTGCCAACGACGGCCTCTCCGCCTATGGGAGTTCAATCCAGAAGGGCCGCGGACTCTTCAGAACTTCTTCGGCGCAACGCACGAAGGAATGTGGAGATTAGTCTTCGGAAAACGAAGGCAATGGCCAGACACTGCCAGAGATGTCAGCCTAGACTGCAACCATCCGGACACCCCGTTAAGTACACGTTTACCAAATACCTTACAGTCAGATATCCAGTGGCAAGAAACCAATGGTATCATCCTTTTTCAGGGCTGGATAAAGAAGGTGGAATTGATTAGGTGTCCGGATCCCCTTCCCGAAGACTCAGCTACTCATGTGTTAACAAGGATGCTGGCCTCGGCGCCGTTCCAGGCATCAGCAGGGGAGGGCAAGAAGACCCAAGATGACCTTGGTTATGGAGGTAAGTCAGACACCGAGTCCAGAGAAATCGACCTTTCCTCGCCCGAAGACGAAGGCGGGAAAGGACACAGTGTTCCTTCTCCAAACAGGAGGAAAAGGGCCGCCTCCGAAGATGGGGAGGGGCAATTTCCCAAGAAGGGCAAGATGCCACCGTTGACCGGCTTGGGTTTGGATGGTGACACCATTGAGCAGCTCCAACAAGGGGACAAACCCTCGGCCAAACCATAAGAAAATTCAGAGTACCTTGATAGCGTCCTCTTTCGTTGCTGTTACCATAACGCATTCATGCATTTTTACAAGTCGGCACAGAGTTTTTCTGGGCGATCCTCTTCTTCGTGGAGTCTCCTTCTAGAGATGATGGAGAGCGAGACGCCTCCTCAAACCTCCTCGCCCAACAAGGCAGATGACTCTGAAGTGTCATCGCGGAGGGTCCCTTTAGACCAGGAGACATAAGAGGCGGTACCCCAAGGTGGACCTCCGACCATCCGGGATTCCGGGGCTGATGGTAACAAGGGCCCCGTACTATCCGGTTCACAGCCGACAGCGGTTTTGGAGGCGGGCAAGCAGATTCCTTCAAAGGATGATCGTGCTGTTGGAGCAATTTTCGGAAGCCTGGAGACTCTGGATATATTGTGAGACATGTTGTGGAAAGCATCTGTCTCGGGGGAACAGCGTACCTTGATGGGTACAGTGATTGAGAAGATTTCGTCCGTGGAGAGAGGATTAAATGAAGCCTTCATGAGCCTACTGACGGGCTTCGAGGTTTGTAACATAATGTTTTCGGCTATGTTTCATTTGCAAAGATACGCTTGTGTATAGGTAGTAGCCCCTGATACTCGGGTTGGCTTCCCCTGGGAAGCAAAACGGAGGATCGAAAAAGGATCGTTTGAGGACTAACCTGATAAACCTTGAACGCAGGCTGCTTCCCCTTTGGCCACTTCCCGGACTATGGAGATTGCCGATTTGCAGTGGAAGCTTGATGTGGCAGGGGATGATCTTGCTTTAATCAATATGCGTCTTGACGAGTCGCAAGGTAGGTATTCGGGGAAATCCTTATACATTTTTGTGGTATAAGCGTGATGTTGAAATTTGGCTGCAGATGGTGCTGCCGCGTTGAGGTTCTTCGAGCGGAGCTGGCCCGAGCCAAGGAGCAGACCCGGCGTAGCAATGCTGCTGCCAAAAAGGCATCGGCTGAATTGAAAGCCGAACAAGCTGCAGGGCGCCAAGATGAGGATAAGATATCCACGATGACGCTCCAGCTAGAGAGTGCTACCGGCCGCTGTGAATTTATGGAGAAGGAGAGTGAAGCCTTAACGGCTGATCTGGAGAAGGCCTTATGAGAGCTGAGTGGAGCGCGATCAGAATGCAGAGCGGCCCGTGAGGAGGTTCGACAGGCGAGGGAGATAGCGGATGGAAAGCCCTTTCTGCTGCAAACTAAGTTCGGCGACCCGAACTGTGCCCAGCTCAACCAAGTATGGAGTTCTCCGGACGAGTTCTTGGACTTGCCGAAGAGTTCTGCCGATGCGGCGCAGTATTACCAAGCGCGGGATGGATATGCAACGGAGAAGCTTTTTTGGTCACAGTTTGGCGCGTCAAAGCGCCCTTTGTTGCTTAATGAACAGATGTCCCAATGGGCTGAACTTCATAGGATGTCCAGCGCTGCCATGAAGGACGTCATAGTCCGGTTGTGGCCAACCGAGCCTGTTCCAAATAGCTATTTCGGTTTAGTGCAAAGGCTTGTTGACGCGGTGCCGCGTATCGACGCTGTGAAGCGGTCAGCATGCATTGAGGGTGCACGGATGGCTTTTGCCCGAGTCAAGATGTTCTGGGGGAAGATGAAGGCCATCGATGTTGCGACGAAGGGTCCACCCAAAGGCAAGGACCGTCCGGAACCGGAGCATTATTTTGAAGACGTCCTAGAGGCCGCCCGCTTTGTAGAGGGTCAATGCTCAAAAGACATAATGTTCGAGTGAGGTGTATGAAAATTGTAAAAGACAATTTTATAGTTAATCTATTTATGTTTTTCTTGAAAGCTTGAATTCCTCCTGTGCGGCCGTTTTGATATAATCTGAAAGTTTTCCAGTCGTCGGCTTCAGCCCCCTCGTAGGAAGTACGGGGGTGTTCGGAAAAGCATTTAATCACTCTTTATCCAACATCTTGGTCCATGAAGGAGGTGATAATGCGGCGAACCAGGCAATCGAACTATAAGGCGTTAACACTTTCACTTAGTCATAGGAGTTTTATGGTGGAGCTACGACATCGCCCCTGGTATGCATGTGGCGTATGGTGCCTTACATATTTGACCTGAAAAAGATCCCTCGTGTGACATGGAGAATAGCTAAAGATTCCAATAAGTCGTCAAGTGGTTGACCAGCTCACGCCGCATCATGACAGTCAATTTTCGGCTTTCTCTACTGAGGTGCTCGTCCGGTTTAGACCAGGGCACAATCACAATAGTTCTCCCTTACTACCCTAGCTGATAGAGCGGAACGTAGGGTAGCAAGCACAAGAGCCGGGCAACCCAACTATTGACCCAAGACAATGATTTGGAGCCGATGCATATAAGGCCAATCTTGCGACGCCGAAGTATGTTGTAGAGCTGTTCGGACTTTTACTGGCAACTCATTTGTTCCCACACCGAGCCCCTGGCAAGTTAGGCCAAGGTATTTTTATGAAATAACTGTAGGAGCCATATTTGTCGGGAAAACCATACAGATGACTAGCTCGGATATTGTTTACTGGTAACTGAGCGATACGCCGATGATTACTTATGATATATGTATATAAGAGCCATCCCCCCGGCTATTTGACATGCTCGGGGTTGGAGGCGGAGGAACAGGCATAGTACAGGCTCGAAAAATAGAGAGTGCGGTCTACAAAAAGTTATTTTGGACCTCCTGTCGCATGTCTGCGCCGTCAGTCCTCGGTGGGGGGAATCCTTGATGGACATAGCCCTTAGGTGAGTGTATGGATCCGGAGTCTGATAGAGCCGGTTTCCGATTTTTATCCTGTTTGTCACCTATTTTTTAAAGGATATAGAAAGAGGAAATAAAAAAAAAGAAAGTAAATAATTATATATAGAAAAAAGTTACTGGAGTGCTCGCAGGCTTGTCCGTATTGTGCTTCCGCCGATGCCCATGGTATCTTGAGTGCGTAATGATGTACGCGTGGTACAAACTTTGTAGGTGTACAGAGAGGGCGGCAGAAGACGGGTTGCTATTGCCGTTCTAGGGGTAGTCGATCCTCGAGTGGAGACTGCTTCAGACCCCCGGTTTTTTGTTGGTGAACCTTTCCGTCATCCCTGTCGCTTGGTGGCTTCCTTCCCCTGTGTTCGGCGTTGAACTTGCCGGCCTGTTTAAAGACCCAACAGTTTCTGTTGGTATGACTAGCTGGTTTATCAGGGTGGCCATGAATCTGGCAGGGTCGGTCCAAAATCCTGTCTAGGTTGGATGGTTCATCTCGGTTCTCCTTGGATGGCTTCTTCCGCTGACCGGGCTTGGGGTTGCTGAATCCGGTGTTGACCGCTATGTTGTCTGATCTTTCATTGTCAGTGTGACTATTGTTTTTGCTTCCCCGTGGCTTGCCGTTGGCGTCTAGGATTTCAGAGGTGCCCTGGTTGCTTGTGCCACTACTTCTACGAGCGAGCCAACTGTCTTCTCCCGCGCAAAAGCGAGTCATCAGAGCAATGAGAGCTGTCATGGATTTAGGTCCTTCTTGGCCGAGGTGGCGTGCGAGCCATTCATCCCGGACGCTGTGTATGAAAGCCGCGAGGGCTTCCGCGTCCGGACAATTGATGATTTGGTTCTTTTTGACTAAGAACCGGGCCCAGAGCTCCTTGGCTGATTCGCCGGGCTATTGGACAATGTGACTTAGGTCATCGTCATCCGGTGGCCGGACATGTGTTCCTCGGAAGTTATCGAGGAAGGCCTCTTCCAAATCCTTCCAACTGCCTATGGAATCTTCAGGCAGGCTGTTTAACCAGTACCGAGCTGGTCCTTTTAGTTTTAGTGGGAGGTATTTAATGGCGTGGAGGTCGTCTCCACGGGCCATATGGATGTGGAGGATGAAATCTTCTATCCATACTACGGGATCGGTTGTCCCGTCGTATGATTCAATGTTGACGGGTTTGAATCCTTCGGGGAATTCATGATCCATTACTTCATTAGTGAAGCAAAGCGGGTGTGCGGCGTCTCTATGCTGGGCCACACTGCGGCATAACTCCGAAGGAGTCCTATTGCAGTTTTCGGCCTGGTCGTGACGAGGTGTGACACGTTCGAATAGGTAGCCATCTTCGCGTGTCAAAGCATGTTTTCGTGATCTGTATATCGGTCATGCGCTTCTTGCTCTATTGTCCCAGTCCCTCTGTAGATTGTCCGGGTAATCATGGCCTGCGTTGTTCTTGCCTTTACGGCGAGGTGGGGCAGTCT
Organism: Triticum urartu; assembly: GCF_003073215.2. Taxonomy (NCBI): domain Eukaryota; kingdom Viridiplantae; phylum Streptophyta; class Magnoliopsida; order Poales; family Poaceae; genus Triticum; species Triticum urartu. The sequence continues at coordinate 98,589,933 of NC_053024.1, forward strand.
GGTGTTCGTCTTGAATGGCCTCTTTATCCGGATAGAGTTGCCGTCGACCTGCCACGTTGTGTGATGATGGTATGGGCTCCAACGCCGCGTCATCGGACTGGTAGAGCGATCTGTGCTTTGGGTAGCTTTTGGCTGGGCCCCTGAGGCCGTATTCTTCTGCGACCAGGACTTCGGTCCATCTGTCATTGAGTAGGTCTTGGTCAGCTTGAAGCTGCTGCTGCTTCTTTTCCAGGCTCCTTGCCGTAGCTATCAGCCTGCGCTTGAAGCACTCCTGTTCGAGGGGCTCTTCGGGTACGATGAAGTCTTCGTCACCGAGGCTTACTTCATCTTCGGAGAGCGGAAGGTAATTGTCGTCCTCCAAACCGTCTCTGGGCAGGGCCTGTTCGTCGGGGCTGGCTTGCCCGTTTTCCTGTTCCTCCTGCTCGAATGTTGCTCCCACAGGGTCTTGATTGCTTTCGGCGCCGTCCAGAGTACTATTTTCTCCAGTGCCATTGTTGCTGCGGTGTGACTTGGGGTGCCGGAACTTAGACTATGACTCAGGAGTTTTAACTGGATCTCCCTTCTCTTTGCCGCGAGGCTTTTTAAGTGTATCGACCATGTACATGTCATGTGAAGGGGTGGCCGTCTTGCGCCTGATGGCTGGCGGGTCTTGGCCTTGCTCCTTATCTGCGTCGTTGTCTGTACCGCCAATGTCTACGGAGCTAGGAGTGGGCATGTCGGTTAAGTCCTCGACAATGGCTATGAAGTGGGTGGCGGGTGGGAAGCAAAATTCTCCGTCGTCAACCCCTAGTTCGAACCAGACATAGTACGGCTGCGAGTCTCCCGTGAGTGACAAGTTCTTTAAAGAGTTTAGCACATTTCTCAAAGGTGAGTGCTGAAAAACGTCTGCGGCGCTGAATTCGAAGATCGATAACCGATCTAGCTCGGTGTTCGCAAGCGTATATGGTCCAGAATTTATAGCCGGAGACGAATCCGGAGTTCCATTGACGCCGAGATCGCGAGGTGCCGAGTCCGTGTGCGGCTCCAACGCCGCGAACTCTATGGGCTTGGATGGCACGATCTTCTCCAGTTCGAAGGCCGTTGCAGGAACAGGGACCATCTCCTGGATGTGATCCGAAGACAGATTTAAGTCATGTTCCTCGGAGCGAGGGGGGGCGATCACTACGGTCTCAAATCCATTGAAGATCAAGTCTCCACGGATATCCGCGACGTAGTTCAAGTTTCCAAATCTGACCTGGTGGCGTAGCTATCGATCTGCTCCAGATGGCCGAGCGAGTTGGCCCGTAGTATGAAGCCGTCGAACACAAAAATCTGTTCGGGGAGGAAGGTTTCTCCTTGGACAGCGTCGCTATAGACGATTGAAGGGGCCATCGAGCCTTTTGTCAACGCACAGTGGAACTCCCAATGAAAGCACCAATGTCGGTGTCAAAACCGGCGGATCACGGGTAGGGGGTCCCGAACTGTGCGTCTAGGATCGATGGTAACAGGAGATAAAGGACACAATGTTTACCCAGGTTCGGTCCCTCTCTATGGAGGTAATACCCTACGTCCTGCTTGATTGATATTGATGAATATGGGTGTTACAAGAGTTGATCTACCACGAGATCGTGATGGTTAAACCCTAGAAGCCTAGCCTGTATGACTATGGTAATGAATGTGTCCTTTCCGGACTATCCCCTACGGTTCATATAGACACCGAGGGGATCTAGGGTTTACATAGAGTCGGTTACATAAGAAGGAATCTTCATAGTCGGCCGCCAAGCTTGCCTTCCACGCCAAGGAGAGTCCAATCCGGACTCAGGTATAGTCTTCGGCCTTCATGTCTTCACAGCCCATCAGTCCGGCCCATGGATTACAGGTCGGACGCTTGAGGACCCCTTAGTCCAAGACTCCCTTAGGGGGAGAGAGGGGGAAGGAAAGGGTGGCTGGCTGTCGGTGTCAAAATCGGCGGATCTCGGGTAGGGGGTCCCAAACTGTGCATCTAAGGTCGATGGTAACATGAGACAAGGGACATGATGTTTACCCAGGTTTGGGCCCTGTCTATGGAGGTAATACCCTACGTCCTGCTTGATTGATATTGATGAATATGAGTATTACAAGAGTTGATCTACCTCGAGATCGTAATGGCTAAACCCTAGAGGTCTAGCTTGTATGGCTATGGTGATGAATCTCCCCTATCTGGACTAAGTCCTCTGGTTTATATAGATACTGGGAGGATCTAGGGTTAGATAAGGTCGGTTACAAAGAAAGGAATCTACATATTCGACGCCAAGCTTGCCTTCCACGCCAAGGAGAGTCCCATCTGAACACGGGTGCAGTCTTCGGTCTTCGTATCTTCACAGCCTATCAGTCGGGCCCATGGCTAACAGGCCGGACGCCCGAGGACCCCTTAGTCCAGGACTCCCTTAGTAGCCCCCGAACCAGGCTTCAATGACGAGGTGTTCGGTGCGCAGACTGTCTTCGGCATTGCAAGGCGGGTTCCTCCTCCGACATCTTCCAAGTAATGTGTTCGGCTTTCAATTCAATGCCGCACCCCTCGGCTTCTGTGCATTTATGACTTCATCCTCCACGTGTCGGGTGAATGTGGACGGCCAGGGTATTTTTTGCAAATAACACCCTAGCCCTGCAAGAAAGAGTGTCTATTTAAAGAGATTGGATCTCAGATCCTTTCGGCATCACGCGGATAAAATCCTCAGATACTGCCAGGCAAAAACCATTCCAACATGGCCAACATTCCCAGCTCCTCTTCCCGTTCCAACCTAGAGAGAGGCGAGTGGGATAGGTGCTCCGTGTCCCACAACTAATTGGTGAAGCTGCAAACACAGGGATTTCTCCCTCCTACAGATTTGGTCCCTGTTCGAGCAGGATTGGCCTCCTTCAACTGCAAAACCCACGCGGAGGATTTCCTCAATCCGTCTGCGGGAGAACGAGTGTGCTTCGTCCCCTATCTGCTGAGGGGCGTGGGATTTCCAATTCACCCATTCCTTCGAGGGCTTCTGGAGTACTATGCCCTTCAGGTGCATAATTTTACCCCGGTCTCCGTCCTGCACATTGCGGGTTATGTCGCTTTATGCGAACTATTCCTGGGTTGTGAGGCCCATTTCGATTTGTGGAGAAGACTGTTCTGCCTCGTCCCTCGCAATCAAGGTGGGTCAATTTTTGAAGTCGGTGGAGCCGAAGTGTGGCGCATCGCCGGGACCGGATACCTGTCCGGCACACCGAAGAAAGCTCCCAAAGAGTGGCCTTCCGAATGGTTCTACATTGACGACATCGCTCTACCCGACCCCGTCCGCATGGGCCTCCCCAAGTTTTCAAATGCTCCGCTGAAGAAATGCCATAGCTGGCGTAATCGGAGCCTCGAGGAAGAGGATAGTGCGGAGGTCAGCCTGCTGCTGGGCAAGATTAAGGCGCTTGCCCAGTCCGGATTGCCAATAACCGAGGTAATGGCGATCTCTATAACACGGGGGGTCCAGCCACTCCAATATAGAGGGCTGCCCATGTGGCATTACAACGGGGAAGATGACGCTTCATGCTATGGTCGGAAGGGCCCGAAGACCCCCGCCGCCCTGGCCAAAATACTGGCCGAGCTGTATAAAGGGGAGAAGGAGGAGTTCACCCATCTCCAATATCGAGACGGATTTTCCATGTACTATCCTCCCAGCTGGGTAAGGTTCAGCTCCACTATTTTACTCTTGTCCCTGAATCATTCTTGACAGGCAGCATCTTATCTGCTCATAACAGGAATGGCGAAAGGCTGTCGAGGGGATCCATGACCCTGCCCCTCAGCCGTAGAATCACAACCGGGATCTTGACCCCGGATATGAGGAAGATCTGGACATATTTGTGGAGCTCGAGGATGGAATATTCTATCAGATGAGCTACGATGGTACATATGTACACATTATGCCGATTACCCCGGCCTCCTTCCTGCTTCACGTGTAAGTAATCCGAAGACACCTTATCCAAAAGAGTTTTCTCATTCCTCCTTACCCACCGCACTATCCTGTGCTTAGAAGGGAAAGCGTTCGGCGCGCCATGCTGCCTTGGGAGCATCTCCGAAGAGAGCACCCCCCATACCAGGCAAGCCTTCTAAGAGGAAGGCAAACGAAGATACGGCCGGGCCTTCATCAAAGAGGCATGAATTTGCAAGTATGCACCTTGGCAGTCACATCCAACTGCAACCTTTCCGTTTACCCTGTATCAGGAAAAATGTGTGCCGGACTATATCAGGGGGTCCGGCCGGTCATACTTCTCGCCGGTAGGATTCAAATCCTACCGTGAAGACGGAGGCTGATGCGGGGGTGACGCCGGACCGTCCTCCAGCCGAGGATTCGGATGATGTATCCATAACCAACTCGGAAGTGGAGAGCGCCATGAATCATCGGCGCCACAGGGCCGTTTTACAAGACCCTGGCTTTTCAGAAGAGTCATTTAACACCTTCACCTCGGCCGATGCATACATCCGAGCTGGTCGAGATGGGCTTAACAGAGCCACAAAACAACATTTAAAAGATGTGCAGGTAAGTTTGTTTTGTCTGACTATGATAACCATATACCAGTAGCCCCCGAGACTTAAAGTAGTTGAAACAACTGATTTAAGGATCAATGTACAACCAGGTGCTTACGAAGAAGAACACCTTGCTAACTCAGGAACTAGAAAAGTGTCAGAGCCAGCTGTCTGCTGCCAATGCTGAACTGGAGAAATCCAAGAAGGCATCCCCCGGTAATGTTTCCCTCCATCGAGAAATCACAATTGTACACTAATAATGCTAATCTGGTTGCTTATGTTTGTATTGGATCGTTAGACCAACTGCGAGAGCAGCTGGACGCCGCTCGAAGCGAAGAACACGGAGCCAAAAAACTGCTAGCAGTGGGCGAGCGTGTGTTAACAAAAGTCGTTCAGGAGAAAAAGAAGCTCCAGGATTCAAACACCAAATTGGGCAAAGAACTGAAAGACGTGCAAGCTCAGCTAGCTGACCCCGTGAAGGAGAACAAAAAACTGCTAGGCGGCATATTCAGTATGTGGCCGCATTTATCTTATAACAGTTTGAAAGTAACAGTAGCTGATATAGCTGTGATTGCAGGTGTATTGACGGGCCGCCTCGAAAAGGAGGTGTCCGGATCATCAAGTTATCTTCTGCAAGAGCTGTCGCAGTTGCACGAGCAAGCTCGGCAGGCAATTCAGAGTGTAGCCAAGGCCTTATGGCCATCCGACTCCCCTCCAGGGAGTATGGAGAAGCTTGTAGAGTTGTTCAAGGGAGCGCGGCAGCGTATCCGACTGTGGAAGATATCGGCCTATCGGGAGGGTGCGCGAGAAGCATGGGCCATGGTAAAAACGCGATATACCAAGCTGGATCCGAATCACATGGGCCCGGGTCGGACCGCTAGGGTCAATGGGGAAGAAATTCCCGTTAGTTTAGTATATGGCCAAGTAGAGGTGGCTGCTAAATACTCACAACAGGATTGTAAGTTAGACCGCTTGTTGGACGGTATAGAGGAGGAAGTTTTTGAGTCCTAAGTGACTATGTATTTTCCTTCTAGCTGGATAATAAAAACAATTGTCATGGCCGACCTTTTCGCTTTGACCTCTGGACCCAAAGGTGCGGAGTGTTTCTGAATACCCGAACAGTAGAATATACTGGGGCATGCATGGGAACCAGGCATAGGGGTCATAGTTGCTTGAACAGACAATGGTATCCGGCTAGTTATGTTATATTACATTATGTAAGAAACATCTTCCAGAGAGAATAGTTCCGTTAAGGGTTCCTTTCCCTGGGTGTGCATGCGTTTGATGTGCATGTCCGAACTATGATTGAAAAAAATCACAGAGTAAGTAACTTCTGGGGTTTCATAATGGAGTGAATGCGGGAACATCTTTAATTAGCCGACCAAATATTCCCTTAAGAATGCTAGCTTTCGGCTTCACCCAGTCTGAGGTACACATCCGGATGACCCGGCAGTAACAATCGTAGAGGTGCTCCCTTTATGCCCTAGCCGAACTAACGGGGAACGTAGGGCATAAGCACAGGAGCCAGGCAACCCAGCTTGGCCAAAACTTAAGTCATATCGATGCATATAATGGCGAAGAAAAGGTACATATGGAAAAAACGCATATGTGGTGAGCTTGATGCTCAAAATAGCAAGCTTCTGTACGAGAAGCCCCCAGGTATAATGACATACATATGTAGAGATGTACGCATCAGGTAAGGACGGTCTAGCCGTACTGAAACCGTAAGGCTAAAAAAATGAAAAAAAGAGAAAAAAAAAGAGAGAAAAAATAACGTTAATAACAGGAGGGAGGAGACGAACACAGAGTTCGGCGCTAGGCATAAAATCGTTCTGGCCGCATTCCAGGGGTTCGGCTCCAGTGATTGTCTGACGCATCACGCAGGCGGTACGCTCCTCCGGTGAGAACTTCGTCAATGATGAAGGGACCCTCCCACTTGCTTGAGTTTGTCCTTTTTCTTCTCCGGCAGGCGTAGAACAAGTTCACCAACGTTATAAGTCTTGGCCCGCACTTCTCTGCTTCGATAACTGCGAGCCTACTGTTGTTAAAATGCAGAACGGGCTTTTGCGACGTTGTGCTCCTCCTCCAAGGCATCGAGGATGTTCTGCCGATCAAGCTCGGCTTCTGTCCCTTCGTACATGCGCACTCGAGGGGAGTCATGAATAATATCGCAGGGTAACACTGCTTCTGCACCGTACACCATGAAGAAAGGTGTATATCCAGTAGTGCGGTTGGGCGTGGTCCGCAGCCCCCAGAGTACGGAGTCAAGTTCCTCCACCCAGGCTTGTATGATTCTTTCAAAGACCGCACTAGTCTAGGTTTGATGCCGCTCATAATAAGACCAGTAGCCCGTTTGACTTGACCGTTTGTCTGCAGGTGATAGACCGAGGCATAATAGAGCTTAATGCCTAGATTAGCACACCAGGTTTACACTTCATCGGCTGTGAAATTAGAGCCATTATCGGTTATTATGCTGTGTGGGACACCCTAACGGTGTACACACTGGATATGAAATCTATTACCGGCCCCACTTCGGCCGTTTTGACTGGTTTGGCCTCTATCCACTTAGTGAATTTATCCACCATGACTAGCAGATACTTTCTCTTATGGCTTCCTCCTTTAAGGGGTCCGACCATATCGAGTCTCCAGACCGCAAAGGGCCAAGTGATGGGGATTGTTTGTAAGGCAGTGGGGGGCATATGGCTTTGGTTGGCGAAGAGTTAGCATCCGACGCAACATTGGACAAGGTCCTGTGCATATGCTTGGGCCATCGGCCAATAAAACCCTGTATGGAAGGCCTTGCTAGCAAGGGCCCAAGCTGCAGTGCGGTGACCGCCGAGTCTGGCGTGAATCTTGGCCAAGAGCTGCCGCCCCTCTTCCTCGGAGAAACATCTTTGAAGAACTCCGGTAGCGCTTTCTTATAGAGCTCTCCGTCATGAAACTTGTAGACCTTCGAACGCCGGACAATGCAGCGGGCCCCATTCTGGTCCTCAGGAAGCTCCTTCCTGTTAAGGTATGCCAGGAAGGGTTCGGTCCATGGGGCAATGACTGCCATGATGAGATGCGCTAACGGTGTTATTTCGGTGGCTGAGCCTCCGATGATGTCGGTGTTTTCGGAATCTGGGGTTATGTTCGGATCCGGACTAGTGTTGCCGTTTTCCCCTGCCACACCACGGATGGCTTAAAAAGCCTTTCCAGGAAGATATTAGGTGGAACGGGGTCGCGCTTAGCGCCGATGCAAGCAAGAACATCCGCCACCTGATTACTTTCTCGAGCCAAATGGTGGAACTCGAGCCCATCGAACCAGGCCGACATTTTTATGACGGCATTACGGTAAGCTGCCATCTTTGGATCTTTGCCGTTGAAGTCCTCATTTATTTGAGATATTGCAAGGTTTGAGTCTCCGCACACTTCTAGGCGTTGTATTCCCATGGAGACGGCCATCCGGAGACCATGCAATAAGGCCTCGTATTCTGCTGCATTGTTGGAGTCTGTGTATATTTGGAGTACGTACCGAACGACGTCTCCAGTTGGTGACGTTAAGACGACGCCCACCCCTAGCCCTACCAGCATTTTGGAGCCGTCAAAATAAATAACCCAATTGGAATATGCGCCGTACTCTTTAGGGAGTTCGACCTCTGTCCATTCGGCGACGAAGTCAGCCAGTACTTGGGATTTAATAGCTCGACGTGGTTTATATGTAATATCAAATGGAAGGATCTCGATGGCCCATTTGGCAATCCAGCCCGTGGCATCGCGGTTGTTTATAATGTCATTCAGTGGTACTTCGGAAGCCACCGTGATGAAACCTCCTGGAAGTAGTGATGGAGCTTTCGGGATGCCATGAAGACCACGTATGCTATCTTTTGATAATGGGGGTACCGGGATTTGCATGGTGTAAGGACAGTGGACACGTGGTATACTGGCTTCTGAAGCGGGAATTTGTGTCCGTCCTGTTCTCGTTCGACGACGAGCACGACGCTCACCACCTGATGTGTTGCCAATATGTATAACAACATTGGTTCGCCGACGTTTCATGCGACCAGGATTGGGTTGCTCGCAAGAAGGGTTTTTATTTCCTCCAGTCTGGCTGTTGCCGCGTGTAAGTGCATCTAGTGCCACCCCTAGTTGGTTTTGGAGTATTGACGACAAACCTAGTTGAGGGACTAATGTGTTTGTGAGAATTGCAGGAAAACACAGGTAGAAGTCCCTCATTGATTCGGTTTTATTACCAGAGATGACCCCTAAAAATGTACGAAGACATTGAAGACAATGGTGGCTTATGAAGATATTCATATTGAAGACAATGACATGAGAAGACTCCCTATGAAGCTTTATGGAACTCGAAGACTTAGATCCTTCGTAGTTTTATTTCATTTCATGTTGTGTCATAGGAACCACCGTACTGTTAAGTGGGGTCCGAAAAGAACCAGTCAGAATGACTGAGTGATGCCTAATTCAAATCCTATGTCTTCGAGCGAAGACTTTGAGAGAAAATCTTGTCCAGAGTCCAGACAAGTCAGCTTTACTTGTAGCCCAAGTAAAGTTGCCGTGTGAGTTCAAAATTCGACCGTTGGTACACGAGTCAGTTCCTAGTGACCCAGGGTCATTTTCGGACAGATCAGGTCGGGTTGCCAAGTGGCTATAAATAGTCCACCCCCCACAACCATAAATTTAATAGCTCGACGTGGTTTATATGTAATATCAAATGGAAGGATCTCGATGGCCCATTTGGCAATCTGGCCCGTGGCATCACGGTTGTTTATAATGTCATTCAGTGGTACTTCGGAAGCCACCGTGATGAAACACTCCTGGAAGTAGTGATGGAGCTTTCGGGATGCCATGAAGACCACGTATGCTATCTTTTGATAATGGGGGTACCGGGATTTGCATGGTGTAAGGACAGTGGACACGTGGTATACTGGCTTCTGAAGCGGGAATTTGTGTCCGTCCTGTTCTCGTTCGACGACGAGCACGACGCTCACCACCTGATGTGTTGCCAATATGTATAACAACATTGGTTCGCCGACATTTCATGCGACCAGGATTGGGTTGCTCGCAAGAAGGGTTTTTATTTCCTCCAGTCTGGCTGTTGCCGCGTCCGTCCACTCGAAGTGATCGGTTTGCCGTAGAAGGCGATAGAGTGGAAGTTCCTTTTCTCCCAATCTGGAGATAAAGCAGCTTAGAGCTGCCACGCAACCCGCGAGCTTTTGGACTTGTTTGAGGTCTGTTGGCGTAACCAATTGTGACAGAGCTCGGATTTTGGCTAGATTTGCTTCAATTCCTCTGTTGGAAACGATGAAGCCTAGCAGTTTTCCGACGGGGACGCCGAAAACGCACTTTTCAGGATTGAGCTTAATGTCATACGCGTGGAGGTTATCGAATGTGAGACGTAAATCGTCTATTAATGTTTCGATGCACCTGGTTTTGATGACGATGTCGTCCACGTAAGCTTCAACTGTCTTGCCGATTTGTTTCTCCAGGCATGTTTGAATCATGCGTTGGTATGTGGCGTCGGCGTTCTTGAGCCCGAAGGGCATGGTGTTGAAGCAGAATGGCCCATATGGGGTAATGAATGCTGTTGCAGTTTGATCAGACTCCTTCATTTTGATTTGATTGTATCCGGAATATGCATCCAGGAAACACAGTGAGTCGTGTCCTGCGGTAGCATCAATGATTTGATCAATGTGGGGGAGGGGGAAGGGATCCTTAGGGCAAGCCTTATTGAGGTCTTTAAAATCGACGCACAACCGCCAGGATTTGTCCTTCTTTGGTACCATCACCAGGTTTGCCAGCCAGTCCGAATGTTTTATTTCTCTGATGAATCCGGCCTCAATTAACTTGGCTAGCTCCTCCCCCATAGCTTGACGTTTGGGTTTGGAAAAGCGCCGCAACTTTTGCTTGACCGGTTTATATCCCTTTAATATATTGAGGCTATGTTCAGCCAACTCGCGTGGGATTCCTGGCATATCAGAAGGGTGCCAGACGAATATATCTCAATTCTCACGCAGGAACTCTCATAGCGCAGCGTCAACCGTTGGGTCTAATTGTGCTCCGATGGATGCTGTCTTCTTGGGGTCCATTGGATGGACTTGGAATTTGACTATTTCTTCTACTGGTTTGAAGGGGGTGGATTTGGGTCGTTTGTCTAGGACCACATCATCCCTATCCACCATAGAGCGCAACACGGCTTTGATCGGCTCACTGACATCACAAATGAGCTTCAAGCCCTCGGCGCTACTGAGATCACCAAACATGAAATCGTCAAGACGCTGCTGAGATCACTTGATAGTTCGTTTGACATTCTGGCCCTGATGATTCAAGAACGTCCTGATTTCAAGACACTCGATCCGTCTGACATACTTGAGAGGCTCAACACACATGAGTTTCAGCTTTCTGAGAAAGGAGATATCTACGGTCCAAACTATGGGCGAACTCGTGCCTTGAAGGCAAAAGCTGTCTCCTCATCTGAAGAAGAATCTGACTGCAGTTCTGATGATCCTGAAGACATTGGAAGAGAACTTGCAATTCTAGTGAAGAAGTTTCAAAAATTCACCAAGAAGAAAGGCTTCAGAAAATCTTCACGATCAAGCTCAAGGAATGATGAAGCTTCTGCTCATGACTACAAGAAGAAAACATGTCACAAGTGCAAGAAAACTGGGCACTTCATCTCTGAGTGTCCACAGTGGGGCAATGAGAACAGAAGGAAGAAGAAGCGCAAGGAATATGATTCTGACGACAAGAAGAAGAAGAAACACTCAAAGTCTTCTTCCAAGTCTTCATCAAAGTCTTCATCACACAAGAAGAGCTCATCTGGCAAGGCGCGTGCGTTTGTAGGCAAGGAGATGGATTCAGAGGAGGAATCCGCATCTGAGGAGGCAGAGGTGGAATCTGAGGAGGAGTCTGATTCTGGCACTGCGAGTCTGGCTACAGCATACGTCGCCAAGTCCATCTTCAACACTGAAGTCAATAATTGCATCACCGACACTGACGCAAATGACAAGAATGACTCCACTCCTACCTACTGCTTCATGGCACGCGGTGCCAAGGTAAACACACGCACCACTCGCTATGAAACATCCAGTGACGATGACTCTGAATGTGATTCAAAACCTAGCTACAAAACACTTGCTAAAATTGCAACTGAACAACAGAAAGCTATGGAACATATTCAAAAACTGTTAGACAGAAGCAATGATCTGTTGGGTGCTGAAATGACTCGATCCGAATCCTTAATTGAAGACATAAAAAACCTTCACGTTAAGTATCAGGAACTTGAAGATCGTCATGATACTCTCTCAACAACTCATGAAAAGCTTTCCTATGACTATCTTCAAAGGAAGCAAGAACTCGAGAAATTGAGGGTGGCTCATGAAGATCTTCAAAAGGAAAACGAGTCACTTCGCGCCGAACAGATCAGTCCCGCTCAGGAAGGATTTGAACCACCATGTCTTAAATGCATTGAGCGTAATAATGCTAATTCTGTTGCTGAATGTTCCACTGCTACTACTGTTCCAATATCTTCAACTGTTGATGTGGCAACTAACCCCTCTGTTGAGGATACCACTGCTATTGCTGATGAGAATGCTAGGTTGAAGACATTGCTTGAAACAGGGATGTACAAAAGTCTGAAAGGGCATCAAACATTATGTGATGTCCTTAAGAAGCAGATTCTGAACCGAAACCCTAGGAAAGAGGGTGTTGGGTTCGTGAGGAAAATCAATGCAGATGGCTCTTACTGGAAACCTGAGCAGTACCCCAAAACTACATGGGTTGCTGCAAAGGAACTTTCAGCAGATCCATCCAATTTATCTGGCTTCACTTGTGCTAACCCAATTATCATTGATGAATCCTTTGATGCAAACTATAAACTGTTTAAGAATCAGAATGGTGAAGTGTTTGCCAGGTACATTGGTACTAACTCCAGGAATGGACCGGCTATGAAGAAGATCTGGGTTCCGAAAACATGTCTGGAAAATCTTCCTGTGAATGTCTTCATGACACCTCACTTGAAGAAGACAAACCTCGGTCCAAAGGCTTCATACAGACAGAGGACTCACCTGAGTCACACTAACGCAAATGTTTTGCAGGGAAACCATACTCAGGCATATGAATATGAGAGCGGTTCATCGAACCGTCATATTCATATGACCAAAAATTATTCTGCTTATGCCTATGAGTATTATTGTCCCCCTGCTAGACTGTTTGCTAAGGCTTCAAAGCCAAAATTCTCAGATGCTGCTCTTAGACTCATAGCTTCTAAGCCACCCCTGAAGATGTGGGTGGTTAAGAAAGCTTAACTTTTTTTCAGGGAAAGGTCTCCAGCACAAAAACAAAATCTTCTGATGCTATTGCTGGGGACCATAGAAATCTTGTGGGGCGCAAGATAAACTGCCCAAATGGCATCATTATGTACTTCGTTCCTGAATCGCATGCTACTCTCCCCATTAGTCCTAATCTGGATCTAAGTTTTCATAACCCACTGGTTCGTCAAATGTTTATGCTTCACAACACTCTTCGTGAAGCCTATCCCCCTAACTGCACTGTAGGGTACGATACCAGCGACTTCAAAGTCTTCAGAATGGATTATTGACAGTGGGTGTACAAATCACATGACTGGCAGAAGAAGCCTTCTTATGGACTCAACTTTACGTCCATCCGACAAGAGCCACATTACATTCGCTGACACTGGGAAAAGTAAGGTATTGGGTCTAGGTAGAGTTGCAATCTCAAAGGATCAACACATGGATAAAGTCATGCTTGTTGAATCCCTTGGCTTCAACTTAATGTCTGTCTCAATGCTTTGCGATTTGAATATGATTGTAATGTTTGGCAAATATCGCTGCCTGGTGCTAATGGAATCTGACAAATCTCTAGTGTTTGAAGGGTATAGGAAAGGTGATTTGTATGTGGTAGATTTCTCAGCAGGACCACAACTTGCAGTATGTCTTCTTGCAAAAGCTTCAGAATGCTGGCTTTGGCATCGAAGGCTTGGGCATGCTGGCATGAGGAACCTCCACACCCTTGCGAAGAAAAAGCACGTCATAGGCATCGAAGGCGTCAAGTTCAAGAAAGATCACTTATGCGGTGCCTGTGAAGCAGGGAAGATGACAAGGGCAAAACATCCTTCGAAGACAATCATGACCACTACTCAACCCTTCGAACTGCTTCACATGGATCTTTTCGATCCCACTCACTACTCAACTTTTACTACTTCTGCATGCCTCTATGGCTTCGTAATTGTTGATGATTATTCTAGATATACTTGGGTGCACATAATCCTTTACAAGACTGAAGTGCAGGATGTCTTCAGACGCTTCGCAAATCGAGCTGTGAACAATTTTGGCGCCAAGATAAAGCACATCAGAAGTGACAATGGCACTGAATTCAAGAATACTGGCCTTGATACATATCTGGATACCTTGGGCATCACACATGAATTCTCAGCTCCATACACGCCACAGCAGAATGGCGTCGTCGAACGCAAGAACAGAACACTCATTGAGATGGCCAGAACAATGCTAGATGAATACAAGACTCCAAGAAAATTCTGGACTGAAGCCATTGATACTGCATGCCATACAATCAATCGTGTTTATCTTCACAAGCTTCTGAACAAGACATCCTATGAACTCCTAACTGGCAAGAAGCCAAATGTCAGTTATTTTAGAGTATTTGGCGCAAAATGCTGGATCAAGGACCCACACCACACCTCAAAGTTTGCACCAAAAGCACATGAAGGCTTCATGCTTGGATATGGAAAGGATTCTTACTCCTACAGAGTCTTCAATCTCTTCCACTACAAAGTGGTTGAAACAGTGGATGTGCGATTTGATGAAACCAATGGATCACAAAGAGAGCAATTGCCAAATGTGCTAGATGAAGTTCCAGCAAATGAATCAATCAAGCTTATGGGAACTGGAGAAATTGTACCGTATGAAGCTCAACCTGAAGAAGAACTTATCATCTCAGCACCTGATCCACATGAAGACAATGCTCAGCCTGAAGACATACCTCCAAATGACCACATAGATCAGCAAGAGCAAAGTCTTCGCCCCACACACCCTCGTGTTGCAAATGAAGTACAAATTGACAAAATATTGGACAACATCAATGCACCTGGTCCACTCACTCGTTCAAGGGCAACTCAGCTAACAAACTTCTGTGGGCATTTCGCATTCGTCTCAATATCAGAACCCAAGAAAGTTGAAGAAGCCTTCATGGAACCTGAATGGATTCAAGCTATGCAAGAAGAGCTTCAACAGTTTGAGCTGAATAATGTATGGGAACTGGCTAAGCGTCCTGATCCACGGAAGCACAACATAATAGGCACCAAATGGATATACCGCAACAAGCAAGATGAGCATGGTCAAGTTGTCAGAAACAAAGCTCGTCTAGTTGCTCAAGGATATACTCAAGTGGAGGGCATTGACTTCGATGAAACATTTGCTCCTGTGGCTAGGCTTGAAGCCATACGCATACTGCTGGCCTATGCAAATCATCATAACATACTTCTCTATCAGATGGATGTGAAAAGTGCCTTTCTCAATGGCAAGATTGAAGAAGAAGTGTATGTTGCGCAACCACCTGGCTTTGAAAATCCAAAACATCCTGATATGGTATACAAGCTCAACAAGGCACTGTATGGCCTCAAACAAGCCCCTAGGGCCTGGTATGATACACTCAAGTACTTTCTGAAAAGCAAAGGCTTCATACCTGGTTCCCTGGATCCCACTCTTTTCACGAAGACATATGATGGTGAACTGTTTGTGTGCCAAATATATGTGGATGACATTATCTTCGGCTGCACCAATCAGAAGTATAGTGAAGAGTTTGGATACATGATGCAAGAGCAATATCAGATGTCCATGATGGGGGAGCTGAAGTTCTTTCTCGGTCTTCAAATACGGCAACAACGCAACGGCATCTTCATATCACAGGAGAAATATCTTAAAGAGTGCCTGAAGAAGTTCGGTATGCAAGACTGCAAAGGCTTCACAACACCAATGCCAGCCAAGCATCATCTGGGTCCCGACGACAATGGTAAAGAGTTCGATCAAAAGGTATACCGCTCCATGATTGGGTCTTTGCTTTATTTATGTGCATCTAGGCCAGATATCATGCTTAGTGTTTGCATGTGTGCTCGATTTCAAGCGACACCAAAGGAGTCACATCACTTAGCTGTGAAGCGAATTCTTCGATATTTGGCTCACACCCCAACTCTAGGATTATGGTATCCAAAGGGCTCAGAGTTTGATTTAGTTGGATTTTCGGATGCTGATTATGCTGGTGACAAAGTTGATCGCAAGTCTACATCAGGCACATGTCACTTTCTGGGACGATCACTTGTATGTTGGTCTTCAAAGAAGCAGAACTGTGTATCACTCTCCACTGCTGAATCTGAATACATTGCTGCTGGATCTTGCTGCGCTCAGCTTCTGTGGATGAAGCAAACACTCAAGGATTATGGCATTCATCTGAAGCAAGTGCCACTTTACTGCGACAACGAAAGCGCCATCAAGATTGCCAACAACCCAGTTCAGCACTCGAAGACAAAGCACATTGAAATTCGTCATCACTTTCTCAGAGATCATGTTGTGAAGGAAGACATTGATATCATACACGTCAACACTGAAGAGCAATTAGCAGATATCTTCACAAAGCCCTTGGATGAGAAGAGATTTTGCAAGTTACGGTGTGAGCTAAATATCTTGGAATCCTCAAATGTCCTGTGATCAGGCACACATCCTAACACTTAAGCATATTGATGACTTAGATGTGCAACACACGAAGTAGCGTATATCTTCAAACAATGAAGACATACATTCTAAGTGTGAATACATTAATGTGGAATTTGACTACGGAGCGCCACGATAATTGTGCGCCGTGTCTGGGTCTAATACTTCCTATACGGTGGGTAACGCCACCACCAAACGTTCCATTTTGAAGTGTTTCTCTCATGGCGTTACCTCTCAATGTCTTCACAATTGGTTTGGTTTCATTCTCAATATGTCTTCATGATTATCTTCACTGCGTTGATTATATGGATATATATGTACTGATGTTCTGTCCTCTACAACATTCACTTATAGCTATGTCTTCTTGGTTGAATCTTTTGAACTAAGTGAATGTGATCGGACCCTAACCTCTCTATGCTTTCTATCTCAAACTCTATCTCTCCAAGTCATATGCATTCTATTGAAACTGTCAAATGTCTTCACTGTGTCCTTGTCAGCTGAAGACATAGTGACAACCATAAAAGTCCGTTTTTAATGCTCATTCCTCCACATAAGATCCGGAGAAGAAGGAACGACCGCCCGACAATTTAGGCGTGCGTGGGACATGGAACAAATCCCAATCTTCCTCTAACTGGCCACGCGTGCCTCAAATGCGAACCGCCAGGGGTACCTGTGTAATAGCGCAGTGCCGCCTCTATCCCTATAAATACACGATTCACTGCGGTCATTATCTCCTTCTTCCACCCTCGCACGAACCCTAGCGCCACCGCTAGCACTCGACGACGCCGGCGACGAAGCGCTTCACTGCCGCAACCTCTCTGACGCCGTTTTCACGCCGACAGCGGACATCGCTCTCTCCGCCGTCGCCGTAGGTGTCTTCCGTTGCCAAGTTAGGGCACGGAGGATCGAACTGCTCGACCTCAACTCTCACTTCGTCTAGCAGTTCCAAGTGTGGTAAATAAAACCTCTTTTTACAGCCTCTTTTGATCCTACAGTTCAGTCACTTTCTGCCATAAGAAGTTTCTCTTCACACCAGTTAAATCTCTCGCTGCATCTCATAACATGCCTAGTATATTCACTTGTGCTTCATAAAGTAGTTAGATTCCTCACTTGTACTGATCTATGGGTTCGTACAAATCTGGAACCAACTTCTTTATCTATAAGTGAATGTCTTTGCATAATGAGGTCAATGTCTTCTAAACCGATTTATCTTCAAAATCTTCTGAGAATGCATATGACCTCTTCCCCTTCCCTCGCACCTTAATGCTGTCACAGGTACATGTCCGTGGGAGAATCCTTTGGTTCTCATAGTCTGCATTCATTTGCAGAGTACTTGCAGCATCACATCAACTCGCCTGAAGCCAGTTCTTGCAAAAGGAAGCCTTTGAAGCCTTTGAACATCTTGAAGCCTTCCAAGTTATTCATGGCTTCAGAAACAGCAGCAAGGAAGGGAGGCAGACAGCGACGTGGTGAAACGTCCAAAGATCTGCCTGATGAATTGGCAGAGATGTACAAAACTGATCCTGAAGAAAGTTATGGTCAGCGCAAGACACGAATCCAATGGATTCGAAGATATTGGGCAGAGCAATGGTTCCACTACCGCTTCGTCACTCAGGAATATGCGAAGAAGTGCGCCATCAAGAGACCATGGGGAGACATATTATACAAAAATCTCGTACCCAGGTCCAGAGTACGAAGCCATTGCTCAAGGCTTCTATCCATGCAATGGTGAGAGGACCACGCCAGCTGAGGCACATCCGTCATCACTTCTCTGGTGTCGCGATGATAATCTCTTCAAGCGCAACTTTTCAGTTTGCACAACAGTCAGCGAAGATAAACAAGAAGAAATTTGGGCTTGACTTCAACCCTGGTCCCTCCTCACCAAGGGCAGATGGCACACGCAACGCCGATCCCAATATCATCGGGCCGTATGCCAATCTTGCAGGCCTCATCACTCGCATCCTAGTCCAAGGGACTGCTGTGAATGACCCTCCAGCAGATACTGAGTCAGATGACGCCCCTGCTGCTCCGAAGCCAAAGCAGAAGAAGCCAAAAGCTCCAAAAGCTTCAAAGCCAGCCGCTTCTCCCAAGATTGCAAGAGTGAAGCCTTTAGCAACTGCACCTCCTGAAGCCAGTGTGCAGTCAGAAGGCTTATCACGAGTGTCCAAGCCCCAAGAAGCCAAGAAGCCTCAGCCACACACAGGCAAAGAGCTCACAGCTGCTGACATTCTGCGCTGCGAAGCCATTGATCTCTCAAGCGATGAAGATCTTGGAGATGATGCTCTTGAGCAGCTCATCAAGAGCAAGGAGGAGGCTGAAATCTTCAACAATCTGCCTCTGTTTGATGTCGCCATCATCCACAACTTCATCGATGAATGGTTTGACACACCAGACATTAAGCTTCAATGATCTGCAACCACCCATAGGCCTCAGCGTTGCCTTTCAAGGTGCAATCGCTTCAGAACTTGCAATAGCCCAGCGAATTGTAGAACTGAAGCAGAAAATTGATCATGAAAAGGCTCAGTTCAAGAAGCACGTGGCCAAGCTCAGTGTGCAAGAAGTGAAAAACTTCAAGATCATGTTGCACGAGCTGAAAGAAAACTTCCTGAAGACGCGTGCCGAAGCTCAAGGCTCGCGAGAACGCATGAAGACTTTGGCTGATCGCTGCGTGCAAGCCTACAATGAGGCAGAAAAGCGCAAGGCGCTTGGGCGTCCTGGCATTGACCCCAGGATGGCCGCGAAGAAGAAAAAGAAGGCGGCTATGCCCGAACCTGAAGTGCCAAGGTCAGAACCTGATGCTCCGATTGTCTTCCCTGATGCAACGACTGGCTCGAAGCCAAAGAGCGATTGAAACACCAATGGACAAGCCTGTGATGATCGACGGATTCTAAGGAGACCCCACTGTAACATCTAGTGCCACCCCTAGTTGGTTTTGGAGACAAACCTAGTGAGGGACTAATGTGTTTGTGAGAATTGCAGGAAAACACAGGTAGAAGTCCCTCATTGATTCGGTTTTACTACCAGAGATGACCCCTAAAAATGTACGAAGACATTGAAGACAATGGTGGTTTATGAAGATATTCATATTGAAGACAATGACATGAGAAGACTCCCTATGAAGCTTTTGGAACTCGAAGACCTAGATCCTTCGTAGTTTTATTTCATTCATGTTGTGTCATAGGAACCACCGTACTGTTAAGTGGGGTCGAAGAGAACCAGTCAGAATGACTGAAGTGATGCCTAATTCAAATCCTATGTCTTCGAGCGAAGACTTTGAGAGAAAATCTTGTCCAGAGTCAGACAAGTCAGCTTTACTTGTAGCCCAAGTAAAGTTGCCGTGTGAGTTCAAAATTCGACCGTTGGTACACGTGTCAGTTCCTTAGTGACCCAGGGTCATTCGGACAGTAGCAAGCAACCATGGGAGGAGGGGAGGAGCAGACCAGCAACAGCAGCAACCAGGGGAGGAGCAGCAAGCCAGCAACCATGGGCGGCGGCGGCGGGTGCCTAGGAGAGGGTTGGGTCAGGGGAGCGGAACATGTTCGATCTAGGTTTCCAGGGGGTGGTTTGATAAAGTAAAAAACATATGACAGATGGGGCCCAAAAAAATTGAGTCGCTCAACCCAGAAAACACGACTAGTCGTGACTAGTCGAGACTAGTCGCTTGACAGTCGCCGGGCTGAGTCGACCCTGCCAGTGCGACTCGACGACTAGTCACAACTAGTCGAGCAACTCGAAAACAGAGGCGAACATAGAATCCTGCATGCGCATTTTGAAGCAAGACTCCTGTGATGATTTATACTGAACTTTATTTGTGTTTTATCTTGAAATTCAAACTTACTGTATCCTGAAATTCAAGCTTACTATACCCTGATTTAACTGGAGTACAATGTTGTAGCTTCACTTGTCTTCGAGTGAAATACTCCTGAATAATCATAATCAATTGTTGCATATGGCGCTATATTAGTTCTACCAAGTTGAGGGTTTCGTTAAGTAGACCTAACTTGATCATAATCAATTTTTAAGGGGCTATATTAGTTCTACCAAGTTGGGGTTTCGTTAAGTTGCATGTACCCTGAATTCAAGTAAATTATATAAGTTGCCTGTACCAAGTTGAGTACTCCAGTTTTCTTTTGTTTTCGTTAAGTTGGAGTACGTTTTATTGCCTGTTACTGCACCTGTACTGCACATTACAAAGTCTCCTAGTACTTAACCCACCCAAGCTATGAGGCAAAAATTTCAGTTAACTGTTATGGACAATTGTCAATTTTCTGTAATGATGATGGAACATTATAAAGCATTGTACTCCAGTGTATATGAAGGATACAAAAAATTTAGCAACTTCTCTGATTTTATAAAGTTGTTCTTATATGGGTGAAACTTCACTTGTTTTTAGGCTAGTGCAGGGTGTTGCTTTATTCTGTCATCATTTGTAACTATGTCACAAATAAATTGTTCCTTCTTCTGTATTTGAAGTAATGACTGTTCATAAGCTGAGGCATGGATTAAGCTGTTTCTTTGCTGTACCATTATATCTGGATGATTTTTTGTTTGGTGACCTCATTATATCGACTAGAGGGGGGGTGAATAGGCGATTTTTATGAAAGTCTTCAAAACGTGAGAGTTGTGAAGACAAACAGTTAAGATCATGCCTATTACTATGCAGCGGAAGTTAGATTACACTAGGCCAGCCATGGTCATGTATTCAATAGAGTGAAAGCGCAATGACAAACAGCTTCAGTGTAATAAGGATCAGGTAGGAAGAAGTTATGAAGCCGAACAGATCATACATTCATGTTGTGAAGACAAAAGATAAAGCAAGCATGCAATGGCTTCACAAAGAATAACTGTAAGCGAAAGGAAGTGAAGATGAAACCAGTGACATGTTGAAGACAATGATTTGTTGGACCAGTTCCAGTTGCTGTGACAACTGTACGTCTGGTTGGAGCGGCTAGGTATTTAAACCAAAGGACACACAGTCCCGGACACCCAGTCAAGGACACTTAGTCCAAGACACCCAGTCCTCACCGTTTTCTCCTTGAGCTAAGGTCACACAGACCTCGCCCAATCACTCAGGTAAGTCTTCAAGGTAGACTCCCAAACCTTCACAGACTTCGTTCACTGACAATCCACAATTTCTCTTGGATGCTCAGAACGCGACGCCTAACCGTCTGGAGGATGCACAGTCCTCAAGTGTAATAAGTCTTCAAATCACACAGACACGAAGACTTAAGTGATGCCCAATTTACTCTGGCTCTGGGTGGTTAGGGCATTTCTCCTCACTGGGAATTTTTCTTTCAAAGGCTTCGAGGTGGGTTGCTCTCAAACGACAAAAGCCGTGCACTGAAATCTGAGCAGCCCACCGTTTATGGTTGTGGGGGGTGGACTATTTATAGCCACTTGGCAACCCGACCTGATCTGTCCGAAATGACCCTGGGTCACTAAGGAACTGACACGTGTACCAACGGTCGAATTTTGAACTCACACGGCAACTTTACTTGGGCTACAAGTAAAGCTGACTTGTCTGACTCTGGACAAGATTTTCTCTCAAAGTCTTCGCTCGAAGACATAGGATTTGAATTAGGCATCACTTCAGTCATTCTGACTGGTTCTCTTCGACCCCACTTAACAGTACGGTGGTTCCTATGACACAACATGAATGAAATAAAACTACGAAGGATCTAGGTCTTCGAGTTCCAAAAGCTTCATAGGGAGTCTTCTCATGTCATTGTCTTCAATATGAATATCTTCATAAGCCACCATTGTCTTCAATGTCTTCGTACATTTTTAGGGGTCATCTCTGGTAGTAAAACCGAATCAATGAGGGACTTCTACCTGTGTTTTCCTGCAATTCTCACAAACACATTAGTCCCTCAGCTAGGTTTGTCGTCAATACTCCAAAACCAACTAGGGGTGGCACTAGATGCACTTACAATCTCCCCCTTTTTGGTGATTGATGACAAACTAGTTGAAGTTTTCAACGGGAAACATAATTTGTGAAATTGTAAAGGAATTTTCTTCATAAGTGGCAAGGGCTCCCCCTGAAGATGTGCATATAAGTAATTTGCTTCTTGAATGCAAATGCACATGGCAGGTTGTACTTGTGGAGATCCACTTCAACTTATGACAATCCACTATGCATGTGAAAGTATATGAAGATAATGACATGCATAATGGAAAATGGACGTCTGCAGAATGAGATGAGTGCGGAATTTATCGTCGCACATGCGGAATTTATCTTCGCAAAACGGAGTGACAAACAGGTAGCAGACGACCATCAAGGCTAAGTGTTACAACTCAATGAAGCAAATGTAGCAAAAAAACGGGAGTTGTAAGCACGAAGCAAAATGTAGCAAAATATGAAGGCACCCGCCCATAGTGACCCGCTTGAAGACTATGACCATCATATGCTTCTCCCCCTTTTGTCAGTGATGACCAAAAAGGTTTGAAGACATAGAGGTTTCTACGCGTTCCCAGGCGCAGCAGGGTCGGTGGAGTTGTTTGGCGGCGGTGCAGACGAGCTTGGTGCAGATTCGACGCGCGTTGAAGCAGGTGGAGATGATGTCGCGTCGTCTTCTTCTTCAATAATCCGGGCAGACACGGTGGCAGCAGAAGAAGAGAACTCTGACTCTTCAAGTGATGGTGTGCTGCGCATCACCGCTCTTCTTGGAGGCGTGGAGTCAAATTTGAAATGCTCTGTGAAGCCATCCTCATGCAGTTCAGCTTCAGGGCACATCATGGTGAGGCCCTTCCAAGTGCGGCGACAGGTCTCGTGTGTGACAAATGCATTCTTGGTTGCCAGATTTCTGATGCGATTGACTTCTTGCATGATGCTTCTCATCTGCCTCTTGAGCCAGTCATGATGCCTATCTTGCTTTTGGTGAAGAGCCACAAGAAGCTCTCTGTCATTGAGTGCACGAGCGCGCTTCTTGGGTCTCTTTGCAGCTGTGCTGTTGGTGGCTTCAGTTGATGCAGGGGCACGTGTGGTGCCAGCCATTGGATACACTCGGGAGAGAGCTTCAACACCTTCAATATTTTGAGTGAAGCTCTGGTGTTCTGCATTCTGAAGACTTAGTGGTTGCTTGGCCGGCTCTGGATATATTGCTTCAGCAGATGTGTCCACATCTGGCAAAAATATCCTATGATTGCGGGCTGAGGGTTGATAGGAGATTGCAGAGTGAAGCTTGATCAGCCTCATAACCCAAGGAGCATTAAAACTTTAATCCAAACAGTTCTGAAGCAGACGCTGCAAATTGACGGATGAAGAGATCCTGTGCATTGAAGCATTTGCCATGAAGAATGCAGAAGATGAGAGTCTTCATTGCACCATCAATTGTCGCATATCGAGAGTGTCCCTTTACAGGCCATAGAGTCCGCCTTATGATATGATATATTGTTCTGGGCAAGTACTCTAAGTCTTCAACGAAGAACCTAGTTGGATAGGGTGCATTCGGAGGCAGTGGCTTCATCATTGAGAGCATCTGACTCATATCTGGCTCAGGACGCTGAAATATGCTCTCAATTGCTTCAGCATGGAGTTGGCACCCTTCTTCAAAGAATTCGCCAGGAGTGGGAAGGCCGGTAAGCTCAATTAGGTCGAAAGCATTGGCTTCATGATGGATATTGCCTGTCATCCACTCCAGGATCCATGTCTTCGGATCTCTGTTATAGCCTTTGATATGCAAAGTGGCATAGAACTGGAGCAGAAGCTCTTCGTTCCAGTGCTCTTCGTCAGTGATAAATGGCAGCAAACTCACTTGCTTGAAGCAATCCAGTGCTTCTTCCAGACCAGGCAGACCAGCAACAGCTTCAACTTCAAGGCGCTTGTGAGGAAAGATGCGGCCTTGGTTGTAAAGGATGCATGAATAATAGCTGCGCTGTTGATGGCTCCAGAACCTATCTGATACAATCCGTTCCCTTGAATAAGGGTTCTTGGAGCGGTCGAAAAACGTGTTATCTGCCCTAAATCCGTTGATGTTGAAGGAACCAGGAGCTGATGCAGGACCTGGGAACCTTGGTAGCCGTGGGATCGGCTTCTAGACCTGGGGCCTGTGCGCAATATGATAGTTGAATTGTGGTCCGGCAGCAGACTCAGGCACAGAATGTTCAGGAGCAGTAGCTTCGGTGTCTTCTGAAGCTGTTGTTGGGGAGGGCTCCACATTTGCTTCGGCGTTGTTTGTGGCAGCCTCAACATTTTCAGCTTCAGGCATGTTCTCCTTGAGAACTGCTTCTTGTTGGTGCGGGGGAGTTGGAGCTTGTGGTATTTCTGCTTGCTCTTCGGCTGATGCAGCCGGAATGTCTTCAGTAGCCTGAGCCCTTGGCCCTTTGCGAAGCCTATGGAGTGTAGGCGCTGGTGGAGTTGCAGTGGGTTGGGGCTCATCTTCCTCCTGTGGGCGATCTGACCACGACGCATTTTGTGTGATTGGCGTCAATGGACGACCAATACTGATCTGTTCGCTTGTCTCAAGCTGAGGAAGGGCTGCATCACCTTGCACATTGTCTTGGGGACCAATGTCTTCAGCAGCATTGGGGTTGGCTGCTGGAATGTCTTCAGCGTGCGGAGCCTCTATGTAAGCAGGTTCATGCACTGTCAACTGACGGTCTGCGTCAGGATAGCGGACGCAGAGTGGTTCAACTATCAGGGGCTCTGTGGGAGCAGCCCAAGATTTCTTGGTCTTGCGCTTCTTGATGATGGGTTCAGAAGGAGAGGCTTCAGAATGTTTTCTCTTCTTAGCTTTAGCCTCTGCAGTCCGTGTCTTCTTGTGCTGTGAGGCGGTTGATCGACTCTTTGGCTTCGAGCCAGTCGTTGCAGCGGGGAAGACAATCGGAGCATCAGGTTCTGACCTTAGCGCTTCAGGTTCGGGCACAGCCGCCTTCTTTTTCTTCTTCGCGGCCATCCTGGGGTCAATGCCAGGACGCCCAAGTGCCTTGCGCTTTTCTGCCTCATTGTAGGCTTGCACGCAGCGATCAGCCAAAGTCTTCATGCGTTCTCGCGAGCCTTGAGCTTCGGCACGCGTCTTCAGGAAGTTCTCTTTCAGCTCGTGCAACATGATCTTGAAGTTTTTCACTTCTTGCACACTGAGCTTGGCCACGTGCTTCTTGAACTGAGCCTTTTCATGATCAATTTTCTGCTTCAGTTCTACAATTCGCTGGGCTATTGCAAATTCTGAAGCGATTGCACCTTGAAAGGCAACGCTGAGGCCTATGGGTAGCTGCAGATCATTGAAGTTTATGTCTGGTGTGTCAAACCATTCATCGATGAAGTTGTGGATGATGGCGACATCAAACAGAGGCAGATTGTTGAAGATTTCAGCCTCCTCCTTGCTCTTGATGAGCTGCTCAAGAGCATCATCTCCAAGATCTTCATCGCTTGAGAGATCAATGGCTTCGCAGCGCAGAATGTCAGCAGCTGTGAGCTCTTTGCCTGTGTGTGGCTGAGGCTTCTTGGCTTCTTGGGGCTTGGACACTCGTGATAAGCCTTCTGACTGCACACTGGCTTCAGGAGGTGCAGTTGCTAAAGGCTTCACTCTTGCGATCTTGGGAGAAGTGGCTGGCTTTGAAGCTTTTGGAGCTTTTGGCTTCTTCTGCTTTGGCTTCGGAGCAGCAGGGGCGTCATCTGACTCAGTATCTGCTGGAGGGTCATTCACAGCAGTCCCTTGGACTAGGATGCGAGTGATGAGGCCTGCAAGATTGGCATACGGCCCGATGATATTGGGATCGGCGTTGCGTGTGCCATCTGCCCTTGGTGAGGAGGGACCAGGGTTGAAGTCAAGCCCAAATTTCTTCTTGTTTATCTTCGTTGACTGTTGTGCAAACTGAAAGTTGCGCTTGAAGAGATTATCATCGCGACACCAGAGAAGTGATGACGGATGTGCCTCAGCTGGCTGTGGTCCTCTCACCATGCATGGATAGAAGCCTTGAGCAATGGCTTCGTCTCTGGACCTGGGTACGAGATTTTTGTATAATACATCTCCCCACGGTCTCTTGATGGTGCACTTCTCCGCATATTCCTGAGTGACGAAGCGGTAGTGGAACCATTGCTCTGCCCAATATCTTCGAATCCATTGGATTCGTGTCTTGCGCTGACCATAGCTTTCTTCAGGATCAGTTTTGTACATCTCTGCCAATTCATCAGGCAGATCTTTGGACGTTTCACCACGTCGCTGTCTGCCTCCCTTCCTTGCTGCTGTTTCTGAAGCCATGAATAACTTGGAAGGCTTCAAGATGTTCAAAGGCTT
>NC_053024.1:98617412-98661365 GCF_003073215.2 Triticum urartu
GGCATAATTAGCTTAGTTAGCTCATAAACGATCCATTTTACCTAAGTTAGTTCTAAAATGATCCATTTTACCTTACTTAGCTCATAAACGATCCATTTTATATACGTTAGCTCTAAAATGACCCATTTAACCTTACTTTGCTCATAAATGATCCATTCTACCCAAGTTAGCTCTAAAATGACCCATTTTACCTAGGTTAGCTCCAAAATGATCCATCTTACCTAGGTTACCTCTAAAATGATGCATTTTACCTAAGTTTGCTCATAAGCGATCCATTGCACCTAGGTTAGCTCATAAACGATCCATTTCACCTAAGTTAGCTCACAAATGATCAATTTCACCTAAATTAGCTCATAAATGTCATATATTCTTCTTCTTCTTCTTCATTTTCTTCTTCTTCTTCTTCTTCTTCTTCTTCTAATCTTCTTCTTCTTCTTCTAATCTTCTTCTTCTAACTTTCTTATTTCCCATTTTGCAGAATTCATTCACTTCACGGAAGCTTGCATAGATGGAGTGCTTGTTTGGATGAACTATGTTTCCTTTGTATCTATGAACTATGCATGTATGGTAGGATGACACTATTGTAATATGTATGGTTGGATGCATGTATGGTTGATGGAACTATGCATGTATGATGAAATTATATGTGTTGGATATCTCATATGTTTGCTGTGAACTTGCCATGTGAAAAATATATATGTATCATCTATTTGCTGTGAAAATGGTTGGGTACATGAAAAAACAGAGGCAATGTAGGCTCTTTGCCGTCTGCCACTGACGGCAACCGGCTCTTTGCCGTCTGCCGCGGATGGCAAAGAAGCCACGTGGCATCCAGCTGTGCTTCCTGGGAGCTGACCCATTTGGTCAGTTTGCCTACAGTGGCAGACGGCAAAGACTTTGCCGTCAGTGGCGGACGGCAAAGAACCTGCCATGTAGTGACGTGTAGATGACATCACACGGCGGACGGCAAACACCCTAGAAATTTTGCCGTCAGCGGCGGACGGCAAAGGCCTTCCGTTAGCCACTTAACGGACTGACAGCGCAATTATTGCCGTCCGCTCTCTTTGCCGTCCGCCGCGCTCTCTTTGCCGTCCGCCGCGGACGGCAAAGACTTTGCCGTCAGTAGCAGACGGAAAAGTAGCTGTTTACCGGAGCCTACTTTGCCGGACCCTTTTGCCGTCCGTGGCTGACGGCAAAGGCCTTTGCCATCAGCCGTTCAGGCCTTTGCCGTCCGCCGTGGCAGACGGCAAAGTAGCTGATTCCTGTAGTGACTCCCTTATTGGAAAGTAGTTCATCACAGAAATCATTTCCAATGATTCCTACCCCAATTAGTGAGGAAGCTAATGATGATGATCATGAAAACTTGTGATCAAGTTACTACCGAACCTTGTAGGTCAACTAGAGTAAGATCCGAACTAGAGTGGTATGGTAATCCTGTTCTGGAGGTCATATTACTTGACCATGACGAACCTACGAACTATGAGGAAGTGATGATGAGCCCAGATTCCGCAAAATGCCTTGCGGCCATGAAATCTGAGATAGAATCCATGTATGAGAACAAAGTGTGGACTTTGGTGGACTTACCCATTGATCAGGAAGCCATTGAGAATAAATGGATCTTCAAGAGGAAGACGGACACTGATAGTAGTGTTACTATCTACAAAGCTCGAATTTTGTCGAAAAAAGTTTTCGACAAGTTCAAGGTGTTGACTACGATGAGATTTTCTCACTCATAGCGATGCTTAAGTCTGTCTAAATCATGTTAGCAATTGCCACATTTTATGAAATCTGGCAAATGGATGTCAAAACTGCATTCCTCAATGGATTTCTTAAAGAAGAGTTGTATATGATACAACAAGAAGGTTTTGTCAATCCTAAAGGTACTAACAAAGTGTGCAAGCTCCAGCGATCCATCTATGGACTGGTGCAAACATCTCGGAGTTGGAATATACGCTTTGATGAGTTGATCAAAGCATATAGTTTTATACAAACTTGCGGTGAAGCCTGTATTTACAAGAAAGTGAGTGGGAGCACTACAACATTTCTGATAAGTATATGTGAATGACATATTGTTGATCGGAAATAATGTAGAATTTTCTGGAAAGCATAAAGGAGTGTTTGAAACGAGTTTTTCAAAGAAAGACCTTGGTGAAGCTGCTCACATATTGAGCATCAAGATCTATAGAGATAGATCAAGACGCTTGATAATTTTTTTCAATGAGTACATACCTTGGCAAGTTTTTGAAGTAGTTAAAAATGGAACAGTCAAAGAAGGAGTTCTTTCCTGTGTTGCAAGGTGTGAAGTTGAGTAAAGACTCAAAAACTGACCACGGCAGAAAATAGAAAGAGAATGAAAAGTCATTCCCTATGTGTCGGGGATATACCCCACGGTGTAAACCGGCCGGAAGTTAACCCGGCCGGACTTGGCGGTTTATCTGAAGACCCCACTGACACTTGGCGAGTTACTAACGACCCGCCCTGATCTGGCGGTTTACAAGCAACCCACCTGGTCATTATGACTCACTGGTGATCCGGCGTGCGGGACAGACGGATTACAAGGCCCAAGGCCTAGAAGGCCAGTTTATGTTTAACGGTGGGCCAGTTTAAGAGGAAAGGCATGAAGAATATTTGTCCTACAAGGAGTTAAGACCTGGACTTATATCCGGTTTGTATTAGAGATAGACTAGTCCTAATCCTAATAGGACTCTACATGTAACCCACCCCTCCAACATATATAAGGAGGGGCAGGGCTCCCCAAAGGGGACAAGATCAACAAGTTCCACAAGTCGGACAAGTTAGGTTTAGACAATAGCTCTCGAGATAGAGCATTCTTGTAACCGTGATCATCATCATCAATATCAATGAAGCAGGATGTAGGCTTTTACCTCCACCGTGAGGGGCCGAAACTGGGTAAAACATCGCGTCTCTCGTCCCACTCAACCCCTCTCAAGCTACCACATAGATGCGTTGGCCTCGCGACTAAGTCCTGACACTAAGCACATCTGCCGTGACAATTCCATGACAGTTGGCGCCCACCGTGGGGCCTGCACACGGTGATGTTGAGTTCTTGGAGGGATCTTTCTCATGGATCGAGAAGTTCGCAATTTTTTCGATGAAGAAGAGCCGGTTTGGAAAAGATTTACATCAAAAGTTAGGGTTGCATGGCGCGGCACGGCATGTGCTTGTGATCCGACGATCCCACGCCAGATCAAATTTTGGAGCACGTTCCTGAGGCGAAGGAGTTTTTCCACCGCAGATCATATCTGTACATACGACTTATGGTCTAATCGGAGGCAGCAGTACTAATTCGTCAAGACCTGTCAATTGGTCAAAACGGCGTGTTCAATATTTAAGACCCAGAGGAAATTAGGGTTGCATCAGTGCAACTACCATAACTCGCCGAGATCGAGAGGAGATTTTTTCCGCCGAAGCCAAAATACTACTGCAGTCAACCGAAGCTATTAGCAGTTTCCGCTGCAGGATCAGTGGCCGGGTCCGATTGCTACTATACAAGAAGCAGTCCAACCGGCCGGAATATTGCTGCTCCACGTAGATCTCAAGCTACAAGTCCCGAGGGAATCAACTGTTGCTCCTGCTATTTTGAGCGTGGAGGACAAATCAACTCTAAAAGTACTTCCACTAATAGAAATATGGAAAGCAAGAGCTGTCAAGGGAGCCAGATTGGCCACCTCAGCGGCCGCATTTTTTTCTTGTGTATACAGACGAAGCAAGCTCAGCAACGGCTCGAGAGTACCATGCATATCCACCACTACTGTTTAGAGAGACACCACTATCAAAGTCCGTCCGCTGCGTCAAATCGCCCTCGTCGTGAGCGGTCTCACCTTCGCTGTAAGCCGGCCAGGTTCCTACTATCGCCGCTACTGTGCATTGAACCGGCGCATGCTGGGTCGCCTCTGCTTCCATTGACCCCACTATCATCGACCTGTGGGTGCCGCCGCAGTCCAGGAGCAGTGCGCTGCTGCAAGGCGGATCAGTGATTCGGAGTCAGATCAATCAAATCATGGAGACTGACGGGAGCACGGCATACTGTGTGCCTCGTGGTGCCCGCGACAAGCCAGCCTACCGGTACTGCATAATATTATGAGGTGCTATCCTTCCTACATATTTTATTTGCATAAATAATGTTTCTCCAAGAACAATTACTCTGGTCTTTGCTATTTTTGGGCAGAACCGTTATTTGTTACAAAGGTGTCGCAAAGGGGCGCACTAAGATTATTGCACTAGGGTTGGTCCGTGCCATGCTGCTGGATGGCTACATGGGCAAGTCGTCGTCCCCCGCTTCATCAGCGTCGGGGCCAGCTCGTCTGTCCGCACCGGCTTACCACGCCATGACCAACTCGCCCTTTCGCACCGGCTTACAACGCCACGGCCGGTTCATCCGTTTGCTCCTGCGGGTGACTTATCCGTGGTTGATTTTAGCTTCACAGCGGCGGATAAATTCCGGCCTAACGTATCAGGTGACATCTATCTAAATCCATTTATGAAACGTATTGTTTTTTGTCAAAAGAACAATTACTTTGGGCTGTATTTTTTGATATACAGGATAATTATTCATTGTAAATGGGGTCTATACCGTGGGTTTACATCAGCTTGCCGGGACCACGCCTGCGATTGACTCACCCGTCCGTGCTAGTTTACGACACCGGTGCCGATCTTCCCCGTCCACACCGGTTTAAAATGCCGTGGCCGATTCATCTATCCGAGCTACCTCTGATGTCGCGGTCGCTTTTGTCGTCCGTGTCTCACGGCCTGGTCTACATCAACATACCGAGCCGCACCCGTCTGCATGAGCTGTTTATTGGGTATGAGCAAGTCACAGCTTGGGTAGCCCGTTTTTCTTTCAAATTGGAGAAAAATTATCATCAAACCGCCATTTTCACTGGATGGTTCAATGGGCAGGCGCACAAGTCACCGCCACTACAGTTTTGATTAACTTCAAATCGCCAGTTGGAAGAAACCATTGGCTGAGTTGCTGATACGGCTCATATGGGATCATTTGCAAATTGCCGCAGTCACCTCAACCTTCTATGGATTCACATCGTGCTATCAACGCCAATGATATACAAGTTATGCAAGTTTATATCACGGTCAAATATGGAGAGTCTCAAGCTGACTCCTCGAGTCACCTTTGAGACTCGGGGGCTACGATGACATGACTCAGCGAATATTGCTAGTTTCAGCAAATTGAAGAACCCCAGGACGATGGAGGGAAGGATAACCCGGTCCCGGAGGCTACTGTTATATTGATGAAAGTTTAAAGGCCGTCAGAAAATTTCCGGCTTAGAAAGTATATGACAGTTACAAAATCCCGGCTCAATGAATAAGATCCGGGTCATCAGAAAGGATTCCGGTTTAAAATCCGGCTCAAGGGAAGTCAGTCTCACTGAAGCTCTCAAATATCCGGTTCACAATCCGGTTCAAGAGAAATCCATTCTCCCACAAAGCTCTTAAGCGCTCAGATCCGGTTTAACAATGTCCGGTTCAAAAAGGAATTAACTTCTTGCAAGTTTGAGTTTAAAGGCCGTCAGAAAATTTCTGGCTAAAAATGAAGATTCTGGTTTAAAATCCGGTTCAAGGGAAAGAGGTCTCCCACAAAGCTTTGAAGATCTCAATATCCGGTTCAAGATCCCGGTTCAAGAAGAATTTATCTCTTGCAAAAAGTTAAAAATTGCCGAAGAGGACCTGCTGCCACGATGCGCGGTTCGAACATGGGTATCGCGCCTTACTGGCCTGACATATTATTGATCACATGGGGGTTTCTTCTTCATAAAGCGGGGTCTCTGTTCTTTACATCATGTGTGGTTACACGGAGTTGTTCTAAAGTGGCCTCCGGTTTATCCCTTGAGTTAGCTTTTCAAAAGCATCATGTTATATCACTTGGGGGCTTGGTCATGTCCGAACCAATGTAATACCCCTTGATAGGCGAGAGCCACCAGATCACTTGGGGACTTGGTCACGTCTGAACCAGTCATGCCTCTTGATCGGCCTAAGGCCACAGCATCACTTGGGGGCTTGGTCGAACCCGAACCATTGCCATGCCACTTGATCGGCATAAATGCCACGGTTTCATTTGGGGACCTGGCTGACTTGAACCATAGCTACACCTATCGGGAGCTTGGTCGTGTCCGACCATGGTAACGCCATCTGAACAGCTCAAATAAGCTTCTTTTTGCAAACGGTTTTATCATTGCCTTTGCTTCACAATTTTCTTTGATAGATATTTCTTTCTTTTTGTTGCGTTTTTAAACCGACATTTCTTAAACCGGTTCGACTGTCAATTACAAATGGACGGGACACGGTCAAATCTTAATCCGGAGACTATCTGCCCGGTTTGATTTTCTGTTACCATCCTATTATGGAGTAAACCGGTGTTTATCAAACCGGCTCGGCTTTCAACTACAAGTTGTCACTACACGATCAAGTTATAATCCGGAGTCTATCAGCCCGGTCTGGTTTTACTACAAGTCACCAGTATTATATATGGTTAATCCAGTGTTTATCACAGCCCGGCACGGTTTTATCATAAACCGGCACAATATGAAAGGAGTTATCAGTACTCAAGATTTGGGTTATCACCCTTACTACAAAAAGTTGGTAAAACCAACAATGTGTTTCAATGTCACAGGTATGATATATTTCATATTTGATTATTCTTAAGTGCAGCCTTGGTTATAAACCCGGGTTATATGTTGGGTGTTATGACTCGTCCGGCGGTAAACCGCCAGGACACTTTAAACTTGTTGTATGCAGAAATAGGTTGAATAAAGCATAATTACAAATCACCGGTGTTTATTGAACCGGCCTGGCCTTGGACTATAAGTCGCCAGTATATATTTGGATTGCATCATTTGAATCATGCGCTTATAAATCATTGGGTTATATTATTCAAATAGCCAAACTTGGCTGAATATTCATTATGATATTGAATGAATAAGGTTTTCATACTGGATTATATTATTTTGAATAGCCAACATGGCTGGATTTTATTATGGTTATTAATAACCGGTATTATTGAGGTTTTCAAAGTCGCTTTAGCGCAATGGCTATTATTTTATCAAAGGATATATTCTACAATGGAAGGAATAGTCCTGAGTCGCTGCAGGCTTACAACCCGGCACTTGGGGGCTACATTATTCAAATCAAGATTACATGCAAGTCTCATGTCGCTGCAAGCTTGCATCATAACACTTGGCAGCTAATGTAAAGTCATTTTTACTAGTCTTATTGAAGACCCGAGTCATCATATTATAATGAGCCGGCCCTTGGGGGCTACCAATTGCTCCTGTCAACAATTCAAGGTACACACGTTTTCATCTATTATTGAAGGATCCACTGCTCAGTTGGTAAAGCACAAAACTCTCAACCTTGTGGATATGGGTTCAAGCCCCATGATGGGAGTTACATAATATAATGTTATTCTCAATGAAGTATATATAAAGTCCCAGCTCAATATTATCTTACTGAGCCGGCCCTTGGGGGCTACACGTTGCTGTTAAAGTCTACATGATCATATTTTCAAAGTCCCTGCTCATTATTTACATAATGACCCAGCCCTTGGGGGCTACACTGGTTGAAGTTTTTTATGAGCATCAGGGAATTACAAGTCCCAGGTTGCTGCAAGCATGACAACCCGGCACTTGGGGGCTACATATATGGAGTATTCAGTTTATATGATTGAGATGAACTAATCGGATTTCTTCAAGGTTGAAACACTTATTGGAGCAAGTCTTAAGTTATCACTATGTTCTCCTCTTAAGACTTGGGGGCTACAGGTATTATGCATATAAAGGAGGAACATCTTCATCTGTTTTGAGCAAATCAGGAAGATCAATTACATGACCCGGTGTCGACAACAATTATGACCCGGCGCCATCAATATTTATAAACCAGACATTTTCGTAATATTAAACCGGCAAGTTTTACATCTTCAAACTGGCTGAATATCAGATAAGTGTTTTCAGACCCATATTTCTTGAACCGGCAGAGCTGAGTCAAAGGAGTTATTCTTCACAATATTTCTTGGTGATAAGCCAATGTCGGCAAATTGATTATGAAGCTGGTCTGTTGACCCGGATTTCCCAGAAGGAGGAAATAACAAGGACTTAAGGATGATCAGGTACCGGTTTACAAAAATTCTTAACCCGGAGCATAACCTGTCAAATTTGTTCTTGTGTTTATTTTGTAGCATAAGTTTACCATGAATAAATCCAAGCTAAACTTGGGGGCTAATGTCGGGGATATACCCCGCGGTGTAAACCGGCCGGAAGTTAACCCGGCCGGACTTGGCGGTTTATCTGAAGACCCCGCTGACACTTGGCGAGTTACTAACGACCCGCCCTGACCTGGCGGTTTACAAGCAACCCACCTGGTCATTATGACTCACTGGTGATCCGGCGTGCGGGACAAACGGATGACAAGGCCCAAGGCCTAGAAGGCCGGTTCACGTTTAACGGTGGGCCGGTTTAAGAGGAAAGGCATGAAGAATATTTGTCCTACAAGGAGTTAAGACCTGGACTTATATCCGGTTTGTATTAGAGATAGACTAGTCCTAATCCTAATAGGACTCTACATGTAACCCGCCCCTCCAACATATATAAGGAGGGGCAGGGCTCCCCAAAGGGGACAAGATCAACAAGATCAACAAGTTCCACAAGTTGCACAAGTTAGGTTTAGACAATAGCTCTCGAGATAGAGCACTCTTGTAACCGTGATCATCATCATCAATATCAATGAAGCAGGATGTAGGCTTTTACCTCCACCGTGAGGGGCCGAACCTGGGTAAAACATCGCGTCTCTCGTCCCACTCAACCCCTCTCAAGCTACCACATAGATGCGTTGGCCTCGCGACTAAGTCCTGACACTAAGGACATCTGCCGTGACAATTCCATGACACTATGCCTCAGTCATAGGTTGTATAAAGTATGCTATGCTGTGTACCAGGCCTATTGTGTACCGTACCATGAGTTTGGTAAGAGGTTACAATTGTGATCCAGGAGTGGATCACTGAACAGCGGTAAAAACTATCCTTAGTGGAATAAGGAAATGTTTCTCGGTTATGGAGGTGAAAAAGTGTTCGTCGTAAAGAGTTACATTGATGCAAGCTTTGACACCGATCTGGATGACTCTAAGTCGCAATCTAGATACATATTGGAAGTGGGAGCAATTAGCTAGAGTAGCTCCATGCAGAGTATTGTAGACATAGATATTTTCAAAATACATACGGATCTGAATATTGCAGACCCGTAGACTAAAAGTTTCTCTCACAGGCAAAACATGATCATACCTTATTACTCTTGGGTGTTAATCACATAGTGATGTGAACTAGATTATTGACTCTAGTAAACCTTTTGAGTGTTGGTCACATGGCGATGCGAACTATTGGTGTTAAATCACAT
Source organism: Triticum urartu (assembly GCF_003073215.2). Classification (NCBI taxonomy): domain Eukaryota; kingdom Viridiplantae; phylum Streptophyta; class Magnoliopsida; order Poales; family Poaceae; genus Triticum; species Triticum urartu. The sequence continues at coordinate 98,626,829 of NC_053024.1, forward strand.
GGCGATGTGAACTAGATTATTGACTCTAGTGCAAGTGGGACGCTGAAGGAAATATGCCCTAGAGGCAATAATAAAGTTGTTATTTATATTTCCTTATATCGTGATAAATGTTTATTATTCGTGCTAGAATTTGTATTAACCGGAAACTTGGTACATGTGTGATACATAGACAAACAGAGTGTCACTAGTATGCCTTTACTTGACTAGCTCGTTAATCAAGGATGGTTAAGTTTCCTAACCATAGACATGAGTTGTCATTTGATAAACGAGATCACATCATTAGAGAATGATGTGATTGACTTGACCCATCCGTTAGCTTAGCACTATGATCGTTTAGTTTAGTTTATTGCTTTCTCCATAACTTATACATGTTCCTATGACTATGAGATTATGCAACTCCCGAATGACGGAGGAACACTTAGTGTGCTATCGAACGTCAGAACGTAACTGTGTGATTATAAAGATGCTCTACAGGTGTCTCCGATATTGTTTGTTGAGTTGGCGTAGATCGAGATTAGGATTTGTCACTCTGATTGTCGGAGAGGTATCTCTGGCCCTCTCGGTAATGCACATCACTATAAGCCTTGCAAGAAATGTGACTAATGAGTTAGTTACGGGATGTTGCATTACGGAACGAGTAAAGAGACTTGCCGGTAACGAGATTGAACTAGGTATGATGATACCGATGATTGAATCTTGGGCAAGTAACATAACGATGACAAAGGGAACAAACGTATGTTGTTATGCGGTTTGACCGATAAAGATCTTCGTAGAATATGTAGGAACCAATATGAGCATCCAGGTTCCGCTATTGGTTATTCACCGGAGATGATTCTTGGTCATGTCTACATAGTTCTCGAACCCGTAGGGTCCGCACACTTAACGTTCGATGATGATATGTATTATGAGTTATGCGATTTGATGTACCGAAGATTGTTCGGAGTCCCAGATGTGATCACGGACATGACGAGGAGTCTCGAAATGGTCGAGACATAAAGATTGATATATTGGAAAGCTATGTTTGGACACCAGAAAGGTTTCGGATAGGTTCGGGCATTTTCCGGAGTACCGAGGGGTTATCGGAACCCCCCGGGGAGTTAATGGGCCTTAATTGGCCATGGTGGGAGAGAGAAGGAGGTGGCCAAGTGGGAGGCGCGAGCCCCCAAGCCCAATCTGAATTGGGAAGGGGGTGACCCCCCTTTCCTTCTTTCCCTCTCCCTCTTCCTTCTTCTCCTACTCCAACTAGGGAAGGGGGGAAACCTACTCCTACTAGGAGTAGGAATCCCCACTTTGGGCGCGCCCCTTGAGGCCGGCCATCCTCCTCCTCCCCTCCATTATATACGGGGTAGGGGGGCACCCCATAGACTAACAAGTTGATCTCTTAGCCGCGTGCGGTGCTCCCTGCTACCTCATGAGCACTTCGTTGGTTTTCCCTTGAAGTGGAAAGGGTGATGCAGCAAAGTAGCGTAAGTATTTCCCTCAGTTTTTGAGAACCAAGGTGTCAATCCAGTAGGAGACTACACGCAAGTCCCTTGTACCTACACAAACAAATAAGAACCTCGCAACCAACGCAATAAAGCTGTTGTCAATCCCTTCACGGTCACTTACGACAGTGAGATCTGATAGAGATAATAAGATAAATATTTTTGATATTTTTATTATATAGATTGGAAAATAAAGATTGCAAATAAAATAGATTGGAAACTTATACGATAAAACATAGACCCGGGGGCCATAGGTTTCACTAGTGGCTTCTCTCAAGATAGCATAAGTATTACAGTGGGTGAACAAATTACTGTCGAGCAATTGATAGAAAAGTGAATAATTATGAGAATATCTAGGCATGATCATGTATATAGGCATCACGTCCGCGACAAGTAGACCAAAATGATTCTGCATCTACTACTATTACTCCACACATCGACCGCTATCCAGCATGCATCTAGAGTATTAAATTCATAAGAACAGAGTAATGCATTAGGCAAGATGACATGATGTAGAGGGATAAACTCAAGCAATATGATATAAACCCCACCTTTTTATCCTCGATGGCAACAATACAATACGTGCCTTGCTGCCCCTGCTGTCACTGGGAAAGGACACCACAAGATTGAACCCAAAGCTAAGCACTTCTCCCATTGCAAGAAAGATCAATCTAGTAGGCCAAACCAAACTGATAATTCAAAGAGACTTGCAAAGATAACCAATCATACATAAAAGATTTCAGAGAAGAATCAAGTATTGTTCATAGATAAACTTGATCATAAACCCACAATTCATCGGATCTCGACAAACACACCGCAAAAAGAGTTACATCGAATAGATCTCCAAGAAGATCGAGGAGAACATTGTATTGAGATCCAAAGAGAAAGAAGAAGCCATCTTGCTAATAACTATGGAACCGAAGGTCTGTGGTAAACTACTCAAACATCATCGGAGAGGCTATGGTGTTGATGTAGAAGCCCTCCATGATCGATTCCCCCTACGGCGGTGCTGGCGTCCTGGGAATGGAGGTCCCCAGGCTTGCCTGCCTACGGCCCACAGCGTGGCTAAGCTAGTAGGCCGTACGGCCCACCTTCATCAACAAGGCATCCAAGACCCTCGCGAGGGGCCAAGCCTCGCGAGGCGGACGACACAATACCTCCTCTGGAGCGGCCTAGTCAGGCAGGCTCACGAGGAGCGGAGATATTGAGGCGAGGCGAACCTCACGAGGCTCTCGTCACGTGAGCCTTGACGATCGACACCAGGCGGGCGCCAGCGCGCACAACGTCCTTGTTTCCTCTTTGGTGCTAAGGAAACCAGCGCAGGCGAGGAGTACCGAGGCATCAGACAAAGGTTGCCATTTTGGTGCAACAAGACCAAGACCAGAAGGACGGCAAGACGGAGGTCATCATGGAGCCCAAGACGGCGTCACGACCAGAGCCTTTGGCAGGCGAAGACCACTTTTGTCAGGATAGCTTGTACACGCTGTCCCCCTTCAAATTTGCCCGCCATTGTTGGCTCCCTTCCCGCTCAAGATTTGGGAAGAGGACCAGGGCCTCTATAAGTAGGACTAGCCACCACCATAAGCAAGGGAACGAGATCTTAGATCACTCTCACCTACACAAGTTAGCCAAGCACAAGAACACCTCAACCTCAAGAGGCTGTTCTTCCCATTGTATTGTTCATCATGAGCCCAAGAGGCAATCCACCACCACCACACTGGAGTAGGGTATTACACCACAACGGTGGCCCGAACCAGTATAAATCTTGTGTCTTTCCGTGTTGCGAGTTCGTCGAGTTCGTCCGCGAGATCTTAGCGAGTTAGGGTGTAGATCGGTGGGAGGAGAAGACTTCGCACGCACCCATGTGTTCGAACCTTAAGGGTTTGCCGAAACCCCACATTCGACATTTGGCGCGCCAGGTAGGGGTGTGCCGTAGCTTTCCTTCCATCAGTTCGTCACTCCGTCGCTCCATCGTTTCCATGGAGGACGCTCGCCGTGCTCGAGCTGGGCGTCGGGCTGCCCTCACCGCCCGCGTCGCTCAGACGGCTCCCATCGGCGGGCCACCACGTCGTTCTCCATCTCCCGCTGCCAACGCTGCCACCGGCCTGGTGGGGAACGAGCAGCAAGCATCTTCGCTGCATCCTTCGGTGCGACAGGACGGCCGCACCGCCACTCCATCGCTGGCCCCAGCCGGCTCTTCGTCTCATGCACACTGCGCTCCCATAGAGGCGTGGGCCGCACTCATCGCCGCAAACGAGCTCCTGCGCTACCACCCGGTCGACGACCTCTACGAGGATTGGCTTGACCGCGTCGCTGAGCTCGTCCGCGCCGCAGGGGGCTCCACGGCGCCATCCCTCTCTCGGCCTCACCCTCAGCCAGCCACGGGCGACGAGGCCCGAGGCGCGCCTCCACCACCCCATCCCAAAGACGGCGCCTTGGCACCAAGGCGTGCGGCCCTGCGGTGCAATCCGCCATGACTGGTGCCCGCGTGCAAAGAGAGAAGCTGCCAAGAAATCCCAAGGCTGCAAGAAGCTACACCCGCACTTCCCGCGCCGCCTCGTCAAGACCGTGCGCCCTTCCGGCGGCGCCGCGCGGACCTCAACAAGACCAAGCTCCACCTCCAAGGCGGGCCCCAGTAACCACGGCCGGCTGCCGCGCCTTCACCCCCGAGCTGCGCAGCGTCGCCTGACCAGGCAAGTTCAAGCCGGATCTATCTCCTCGCTACGATGGCACCACCGACCCCACAGAGTTCTTGCAGCTCTACGAGCTGAGCATCGTAGCAGCCAACGGCGATGAGAAAGACATGGCGAACGGGTTTCCCATGGCTCTCAACGGGGCCCGCACCTGGCTCCTGAACCTGCAGCACGGCTCGATCTCCTCCTGGGACGAGATGCGCGACCGCTTCGTCGCCAACTTCTAGGGCACTCACGACTGCCCGTCGGCCGCGACCGACCTACGCCGTATCATGCAAAAACCAGGGGTGACCCTCCAGAAGTACATCTAGCGCTTCAACATCACCCGCCTCAAGATCCCCAAGGTCACGGATGAGGCCATCATCTCCGCATTCTCCGACGGCGTCCGTGACATCAAGATGAAGGAAGAGCTTGCCATCCACGAGGAGCTCTGCACGTCTCAGGAGCTGTTCAACCTGACGACCAAGTGCGCGAGAGCTGAGGAGGGGCTCCTTTCCCTCCTTGAGCTGCCAGCCGCAGGCACAGAGGAGAAGAAAGCCAAGGCCAAGGACGTGAAGCGCAAGGAAGCAGTAGTACTAGCTGCGGAGCTCGACACCAAACGGGGCAGAAATCAACCCGAGTCATCCAAGAATAGCCGACCGTTCTGCGCCTTCCACAACCTGAACACCCACAACACCAGCGACTGCCAAGAGCTCCGAGCCCTATGCGAGGGACGCTACAGACGACGCCCCGAGCGCAGCGACTGGGGCTACGGCCGTGGAGGAGGACGAGGAGGCGGACACTGGGACGACCATGGCCCGCGCCAGGAATGGCGCGACAGGCCTCGTGAGGACCGCTGGCAGGACCATCCTCGTGAGGGGCCTTGGAGGGACCAGCCTCGTGAGGATCTCCCCCAAGGCAACGCCGGTCTTCCTCCACTGTCGCCAAGAAGGAACGACGACCATCATCAGGAGAAGGGGCTGGGGGCTTCCAGGAGCAGCGTGCAATCGCCTACATCTTGGGCGGCGCCTAGGCCCCAGCCTCTCAGCGCATCTTAAAATGGTTCGCTCTCAAGGTGAACGCGGCGCTCCCCAAGCTTGAGGCCGCACGCCCGCTCAAGTGGTCCTAGTGAGGCATCATTTTTGACTCGGTAGATCAGCTCAACTGCACGGACACCGCCGGCGTCCTCCCGATGTTGTGTTCCCTAGTCATCAGCAATGTGCAGGTTACCAATACTCTCATCGACGGCGGTGCAGGGCTAAACGTCCTGTCCGTCGACACCTTCGACAACCTCCAAGTGTCATATGAGCAGCTCCAGCCTACCAAAGCTTTCTCAGGAGTGACCGACGGATGCACTAGAGCTATAAGTGTATGAAAGCTCAAAAGAAATTGAGTGGGTGTGCATCCAACTTGCTTGCTCACGAAGACCTAGGGCATTTTGAGGAAGCCCATCATTCGAATATACAAGCCAAGTTCTATAATGTAAAATTCCCACTAGTATATGAAAGTGACAACATAGTATACTCTCTATCATGAAGATCATGGTGCTACTTTGAACCACAAGTGTGGTAAAACGATAGTAGCATTGTCCCTTCTCTCCTTTTCTCCCATTTTCATTTTTTTGGGGACTTCTCTTTTTTATGGCCTTTCTCCTTTTTTTCTTTTTCATCCGGAGTCTCATCCCGACTTGTGGGGGAATCATAGTCTCCATCATCCTTTCCTCACTTGGGATAATGCTCTAATAATGATGATTATCACACTTTTATTACTTACAACTCAAGAATTACAACTTGATACTTAGAACAAAATATGACTCTATATGAATGCCTCCGGCGGTGTACCGGGATGTGCAATAACTCATGAGTGACATGTATGAAAGAATTATGAACGGTGGCTTTGCCACAAATATGATGTCAACTACATGATCAGGCAAAGCAATATGACAATGATGTAACGTGTCATCACGAACTGAAAGGTGGTAAGTTGCATGGCAATATATCTCGGAATGGCTATGGAAATGCCATAATAGGTAGGTATGGTGGCTGTTTTTAGGAAGGTATATGGTGGGTTTATGGTACCGGCGAAAGTTGCGCGGTACTAGAGAGGCTAGCAATGGTGGAAGGTGAGAGTGCGTATAATCCATGGACTCAACGTTAGTAATAAAGAACTCATATAATTATTGCAAAAATCTATGAGTTATTGAAACAAAGTAATACGCGCATTCTCCCAGGGGGATAGATTGGTAGGAAAAGACCATCGCTCGTCCCCGACCACCACTCATAAGGAAGACAATCAATAAATAAATCATGCTTCGACTTCATCACATAACGGTTCACCATACGTGCATGCTACGGGAATCAAAAACTTTAGAACACGTATTTCTCAAATTCACAACGACTCAACTAGCATGACTCTAATATCACCATCTTCATATCTCAAAACAATCATCAAGTATCAAACTTCTCATAGTATTCAATGCACTTTTTATGATAGTTTTTATTATACCCATCTTGGATGCCTATCATATTAGGACCAATTTTATAACCAAATCAAATTACCATACTGTTATAAAGGACTCTCGAAATAATATGAGTGAAGCATGCGAGATCAACAATTTCTATAAAATAAAACCACCACCGAGCTCTAAAAGATATAAGTGAAGTACTAGAGCAAAATTATCTAGCTCAAAAGATATAAGTGAAGCACATAGAGTATTCTAATAAATTCCAATTCATGTGTGTCTCTCCCAAAAGGTGTGTACAGCAAGGATGATTGTGGTAAACTAAAAATCAAATAGTCAAATCATACAAGACGCTCAAAGCAAAACACATCTCATGTGGTGAATAAAAATATAGCCTCAAGTAAAGTTACCGATGGAAGAAGACGAAAGAGGGGATGCCTTCCGGGGCATCCCCAAGCTTAGGATTTTGGTTTTCCTTGAATTTTACCTTGGGTTGCCTTGGGCATACCCATGCTTATGCTCTTGCCACTCTTTATTCCATAATCCATCAAATCTTTACCCAAAACTTGAAAACTTCACAACACAAAACACAACAGAAAATCTCATGAGTTCCGTTAGTATAAGAAAACAAACCACCACTTAAGGTACTGTAATTCACTCATTCTTTGTTTATATTGGTGTTAAACCTACTGTATTCCAACTTCTCTATGGTTCATACCTTCCGATACTAGCCATAGATTCATCAAAATAAGCAAATAGCACACAAAAAACAGAATCTGTCAAAAACAGAACAGTCTGTAGTAATCTGTAGGTTTCGAATACTTATGTAACCCCAAAAATTCTGAAATAAATTGGTGGACGTGAGGAATTTTTATATTAATCGTCTGCAAAAATAATAAACCTAATCGCACTCTCCAGTAAAAAATGGCAGCAAATCTCGTGAGCACTAAAGTTTCTATTTTTTTACAGCAAGATTACTAAAACTTCCCCCAAGTCTTCCCAAAGTTTCTACTTGGAACAAACACTAATTAAAAGCATAAAACCACATACAGAGTCTAGATGAATTATTTATTACTAAACATAACCAAAAAGCAAGAAACAAAAATAAAATTGGGTTGCCTCCCAACAAGCGCTATTGTTTAACGCCCCTAGCTAGGCATTGATAATTTCAATGATGCTCACATGAAAGACAAGAATTGAAGCACTAAGAGAGCATCTTGAAACACGTGACAAACACATATAAGTCTAACATACTTCCTATGCATAGGCATCTTATAGGCAAACAAATTATGAAGGCAAGCAAAAACTAGCATATGCAAGGAAGTGGAAAGAAACAATAGCAATCTCAACATAACGAGAGGTAACTTAGTAACATGAAAATTTATACAACCATATTTTCCTCTCTCATAATAATTACATGTAGGATCATAAGGAAATTCAAAAAAATAGCTAGGACATAAAATATTTTCAACACAATCCTCATGCATGCAAAGTTGACAATCTTCCAAAATAGTGGGATTAACATTAACTGAAGTCATGACCTCTCCAAACCCACTTTTATAAAAAAAATTCATAAGATTGAACATTCTCCAAATATGTGGGATCTAAATTTGACACTCTTCCAAACCCACTTTGAATAATATTACAAACACTATTATCAATCTCATATTCATCATGGGGCTTAAATAAATTTTCAAGATCAAAAGAAGAATCACCTCAATCATGATCATCGCAACAAGTAGTAGACATAGCAAAACTAGCATCCCCAAGCTTAGGGTTTTGCATATTATTAGCACAATTGACATCAATAGAATTTATAGTAAAATCATTGCAATTTTTCTTTTGATTCAAGGAACTATCAAGTATGGGTGCAATAGCAATAATCTCGTGTTTAACATAAGGAACTATAGCAAATTCATCTCCATAAATATTGGCATCATGACTATAGGAATAGCAAGCATCATATTCATCAAGGGATATTTGAATCAAATCATCGGAATCATAATTATCTATAGATTCGTGCATATCATTATTTTCTTCCAAAGCAACGGTCATTCTCTCAATAAATTCCTTAACATAGGCATTGTGAACATAGTTCTCATAGGAATATTTAAGTATGTCAGAATTTTCAGATTTGTAGAGAGTAATATCATACTTTTCAATCAAAGAAGCAACTTCATGAGAACCCTTAAAAACGACAAATTCTTCAATTTGTTTGATATCATAGTAACTATAAACTCCCTTTGCATAAGAAGATAAGATTTCATTTTCATTAAACTCACATAGGTAGGGAAGGTGTTTTTTAGGGTTCTTAGAGCAACAAGTAAAATCACAAATTTCACAAAGATACCAAGAATAACACAGCAATCTGTTTATTTGATCCCATAAGAGTTTCCCTTTTTCAGACAAATAGTGACGCACAAAATGAGCATACTCATCTAAAGATTTCCCATCAACTAGGCTAGTTGGGGTTTCAGCACGAGCGCATAAGGACCAAAGATGATCCAAGTAGAACACTTTAAGTGGATCCATATCAATATATTTTTAGTGAGAAAAGATGCAAGCAAATAAAAGGCACGTGGAAACACAAACAAAAAGACATACGGGAAGAAGGCGAAGAAAAAACAAAGGCAAAGGTGAAGTGGGGTAGAGGAAAACGAGAGGCAAATGGCAAACAATGTAATGCGAGGGATAAGAGTTTGTGATGGGTACTTGGTATGTCTTGACTTGTGGTAGATCTCCCCGGCAACAGCGCCAGAAATCCTTCTTGCTACCTCTTGAGAACTGCATTGGTTTTCCCTTAAAGAGGAAAGGGTGATGCAGCAAAGTAGCTTAAGTATTTCCCACAGTTTTTCAGAACCAAGGTATCACTCCAGTAGGAGACTACACGCAAGTCCCTCGTACCTACACAAACAAATAAGAACCTCGCAACCAATGCGATAAAGGAGTTGTCAATCCCTTCACAGGCACTTACGAGAGTGAGATCTGATAGAGATAATAAGATAAATATTTTTTGTATTTTAATGATATAGATTGGAAAATAAAGATTGCAAAATAAAATACATTGGAAACTTATATGATAAAAGTGAAGGAAATATGCCCTAGAGGCAACAATAAAGTTATTATTTATTTCCTTATATCATGATAAATGTTTATTATTCTTACTAGAATTGTATTAACTGGAAACTTAGTACATGTGTGAATACATAGACAAACAAAGTGTCACTAGTATGCCTCTACTTAACAAGCTCATTGAATCAAAGATGGTTAAGTTTCCTAGCCATAGACATGAGTTCTCATTTGATTAACTTGACTTGACCCATTCTGTTAGATTAGCAAGATGATCGTTTAGTTTGCTGCTACTGCTTTATTCGTGACTTATACATGTTCCTCTCACTATGGGATTATGCAACTCCTGAATAACGGAGGAACACTTTGTGTGCTACCAAACTTCAGAACATAACTCGGTGATTATAAAGGTGCTCTACAGGTGTCTCTGATGGTACTTGTTGAGTTGGCATAGATCGAGATTAGGATTTGTCACTCCGATTGTCGGAGAGGTATCTCTGGGCCCTCTCGGTAATGCACATTACTATAAGCCTTGCAAGCAATATGACTAATGAGTTAGTTGCGGGATGATGCATTACGGAACGAGTAAAGAGACTTGCCTGTAACGAGATTGAACTAGGTATTGATATACCGACGATTGAATCTCGGGCAAGTAACATACCGATGACAAAGGGAACAATGTATACCGTTATGCGGTTTGACTAATAAAGATCTTCGTAGAATATGTAGGAGCCAATATGAGCATACAGGTTCCGCTATTGGTTATTGACCGGAGATGAGTCTCATTCATGTCTACATAGTTCTCGAACCCATAGGGTCCGCACGCTTAATGTTCGGTGACGATCGGCGTTAGTGTCAAAACCGGCGGATCTCGGGTAGGGGGTCCCGAACTGTGCGTCTAGGCCGGATGGTAACAGGAGGCAGGGGACACAATGTTTTACCCAGGTTCGGGCCCTCTTGATGGAGGTAAAACCCTACGTCCTGCTTGATTGATATTGATGATATGGGTAGTACAAGAGTAGATCTACCACGAGATCAGAGAGGCTAAACCCTAGAAGCTAGCCTATGGTGTGATTGTATGTTGTGATTGTTGTCCTACGGACTAAAACCCTTCAGTTTATATAGACACCGGAGAGGGTTAGGGTTACACAAGGTCGGTTACAAAGGAGGAGATATCCATATCCGTATTGCCTAGCTTGCCTTCCACGCTAAGTAGAGTGCCATCCGGACACGAGACGAAGTCTTCAATCTTGTATCTTCATAGTCTAACAGTCTGGCCAATGGAGATAGTCCGGCTGTCTGGAGACCCCCTAATCTAGGACTCCCTCAGTAGCCCCTGAACCAGGCTTCAATGATGATGAGTCGGGCACGCAGTATTGTCTTCGGCATTGCAAGGCGGGTTCCTTCTCCGAATACATCACAGAAGAATTTGAATACGAGGATAGTGTCCGACCCTGCAAAATAAGATCCACATACTGCCGTAGAGAGAATAATATTTTCGCAAATCCAATTTGCTGACTTGTTTTGGCCGCATGGCGTTATGTCATGGCCCGATGATTATTCGAACCATTTTTCTTCAACCAGCTCCACATATAATGCGAGGCAGTTTCTTGACACGTCTTGTCAAAGCAGAGATCGTGTTACCCCAATTACGGGATTCTCATTAATGCGGTCGTGGGTAACCCAACCGTGTCTAGGACTCCTAGATTATAGGCAAGTCCTAAACGGCTACGGAGAGGACGCTTGATATTCACCGTCTTTATAAAGGGACAAGGTTTTCGCTTTTTCCCTCTCGTGCTCAATCGAACCCTTCCCCGCCTCGAGTTCCAACAGCCAAAGCCCAGGTTAGGTGCTCCGGATCTTCAATCATGTCTGGATCTAGCCTTCAAGCCTGATGGATGCCCTCCTCCGTGACGGAAGAGGACATCAAGAAGTTGAGGGAGGCCAGATACCTGACCACCGAGGTTTTGCATCGGCTTCCTACTCGAGGGCAGGTCGTCCCTACTCCCGAACCAAACGAGAACATCGTGTTCGTCTCCCACTTCCTTCAAGGCCTAGGCCTCACTCTGGATCCCTTCGTCAGGGGTTTGATGTTCTATTACGGGCTAGATTTCCACGATCTAGCTCCGGACTCCTTTCTCCACATCTCGACTTTTATTGTCGTGTGTGAGGCCTTCCTCCGCATTACCCCTCACTTCGGCCTGTGGCTCAAGACCTTTGAAGTGTAGCCGAAGATGATCGAGGGTAAACATGCAGCGTGCGGAGGTGCATCAATAGGCAAGATGGCAGGAGCTCCATGGCCGAAAGGTTCCTTTCCAGAGGTGTCCGAATTATGGCAACGGGAGTGGTTTTACGTCACAGCTCCCCGAAATGCCAAGTGGGCGGCTGCCCCTGCTTTCCGCTCGGGCCCCCCACCACGACTAATGTCATGGATTAGCAGAGGTCTGAGCTGGGGTCCAGCCAAGGACGTGCCTATACTGCAAAGCCGCATTCGAGATCTCTTCGAGGGAGATTTTAATTTGGTCATGGTAATACAAGTTATGCTGGTTCGTCAAGTCCAGCCTTGCAAACGTTGGCCCCTTCGCTTGTGGGAGTTCAACCCAGAAGGACCGCGTGCCATTCAAAGTTTCCTCGGCCTGACGCACGAGGAGATGTACAAGTCATTCTTCGGACCTCAAATAGAGTGTCCGGATGCTACTGAGGACATGGGCCTGAGAAGTAACCGCGCCGCCGAACAAGTAAGAAATCCTCTAGCCGAACACACTGTCCTTTATTCATCATGAAGTTACTTCTGAGAGTTCGCTCTTTGACCAGGACTGGCTAACAAAGGCGAAGATGATTCGGTGTTTGGCCCCCCTCCCTGAGGGTTTGGAAAATCCGGTATTGGAAAAGATGCTCGAGCTCGCACCTTGCCCGGAGCCCTTGAAGGAAGATACGGGGGGGATAATACGGGCCGATGCGGGCCCCCATTGCTGCCAGTTCCCACTGAGGGAATGAGCGTCTCCATGAAGGAGGATAACCGAGGGAGGAAAAGGACTGCTTCCGGAAGCCGAGGCCTCCAAACGGGAGAAGAAGTCTCCCACAGAGGGTCCCGCCTCGGGGGGTGCTTTTTTCGCACAAAGTCCACGGGGGATCAACCCTCCAACGAGTCATAAGTGATCCAAAAAATACTTTAATAGTGAAGGTATACTATCTTTCTTCTGAGAAAATAACCACCGCATATATCTTGCAGTTCGGGCCTTAGCCCCTCTCAGCTGAGCTCGTCTTTGGGGGATCTTCTTCCAGAGATGATGGAGAGCGAAACGCCTCCCCCGGACTCCTCCGCCCAAGAAGCGGGCGACCCCGAAGTGTCGTCACGGAGGGCCTCTCCGGATATGGTGAGGCCAAAAGATAATCCCATAGACCCCCGAAGTCCCCAGCGTCTGGCTCCCGAAGAGAGCAAACAAAAGAGTCCGACACTGTCTGGTATGCGGTCGGACGTTTTGAGGGAGCTGGTGGGGTGAGCGCCCATCTCAGAAGAACACTGTACACTGATGGTTACTGTGATGGGGAGAATTTCGTCCGCCGAAAGCAGATTACATGAAGCCTTTATAAGTCTACTGACAGGCTTTGAGGTACGTGAGATAATATGTGATAGTACCGCACATGTTAGTTGTGCCATGTGTAGATAGTAGCCCCTGAGACTCTGGTTGTCATCGAGAACGGCGGCGAACAGAGGATCATAGTCCCAGGCAATAACCAGACTGCCCTTATGTGCAGGTGGTGGAAGCTCCGGTGGCTGGCCGGACTAGTGAGTTTGCCAAATTAAAACGGCAACTGGATGCGGTGGACGCCGACATTGAGCTTGTTAACAAGAGTCTTGATGAGGCACAGGGTAAGTGTTATTATCTGGTGAACGCCACATAGTAAGAGCAGCGTGATGCCAGTATCTTTAATATGTTGTGACTGCAGATGGAGCTGCCACCGTGGAAACCTTGCAGGAAGAACTTGCCCGAGCCAAGGAACAAGCGAGGATTAGTAATGTGGCTGCTTTGAAGGCGGCCGAAGAGTTGAAAGCCGAGAAGGCCGCACATTGCGAGAGTCAAGAGAAGATGGCCAAGATGGCCGTAGAATTAAAAGACACTGCCGACCGTTGCCGGCTCCTTGAAAAAGAAAACCGAGCGAAGGCAACGGACCTTGAGAAGGCCACGATGGCGGACAAAGACACCCGCTCTGCTATGAGAGCGAAGAAGGAGGAGCTGCGGGAAGTCGGGGATATTGTGGCTGGGAAGCCCTTCATGCTAAGGAGGAAGTTCGGAGATCCACGGTATGCCCCTCTAGATCGGCTGTGGAGTTCAGCAGATGCGTATATGGACTTGGCGGCGAGTGCTGACGATGCGGCCAAATACTTCCAAGGTCAAATGGATCGTGAAGTGGACAAGCTGTTCTGGTCGAGATTCAACATTCCAGAGTGTCCGTTTCCATTGACTGATCGGCTAGCCGAATGGGCCGAACTAAATAGGTTGTCCGTACTCGCCATAAGGTCTGTCGTGGATCAGCTATGGCCGGAAAAGCCAAAGCCGAACAACTATTTTAGTTTAGTGTAGCGGTTCCTTGGTGCGGTGCCGCGCATTAATGCGATGAAGAGGTCGGCGTGCATAGAAGGCTCGCGGATGGCCCTTGCCCGTGTTAAAGCATACTGGGCGGAGATGGACGCTACCACTGTTGCGGCACAGGGTTAGGCCATAGGCCGAGTGGCTGTCGAGCACTATTTCGAGGAGGTTCTCGAGGGTGCTCGTTTGATAGAGGCCCAATGCTCAAAGAATATTATGTTTGAGTGATATGTATTCTCATTGTAAAAACAATGCTTTTATGAAATTTTATAAGGCTATGTTTATACTTTTGCCTGAAAGTAGTATGATGCCTCCTGTGCGGCCGTTTATGTATACATGTGTATAACCTGAAAGATTGCAGCCGTCGGCTTCAACCCCCACGCATATAATGTGGAGGTGCTCGCGAAAAATGCATGTTCACACTTAACCCAATGTCTTGGTCCTATTAAGGAGGTGATAGCGTAGCGAACGAGGCAACCGGACTATAATGTTTTAACGCTTTCACTTAGCCATAGGAGTTTGACAGTGGGGCTACTAGATAGCCCCTAGTGGCTCCGCACTCTCCCGATCTCGGGGCGCGTACATGCCTGACGGGAAAATGGCCCTTCGTTAAGGCGGAGGAATTCTAACATTCCGATAGGTCATCGAGTGGTTGACTAGTCTCACGCTATATCATGACAGTCAGTTTTTGGCTTTCTCTACTGAGGTGCTCGTCTGGATGAACCAGGGCACAATCGCAGTAGTTCTCCTGGTGCTGCCTTAGCCGATAAAGCGGAACGTAAGGCACCAAAACACAGGAGCCGGGCAAACCCAACATTTGACCAAAGACAATGATTCGGAGCTGATGCATATAAGGCCAAACTCGCGACGTCGAACACTCCCAAAGGTATTCGTTCTTTATGGTATAAACTGGGCCTAAATAGTGCCCTTTGTAAGAAGCCCCTTATGTCCAGGTACGTGCATTATTCTGACGTGGCCACATGCCAAGACGTCAGCATCCTTCCCAATTGTGCTGAGAATTCGGTGGATGTGTATCAACAAGAGACAGTAGAAAAGGTTTATGCAGGGTCTTAATCTAAAAAAATCCTTGGAACGGGTCCCTGCTGCACGTCCGCACCTGTGTCTCCGTTGGTTATGTGTTTATGTATTTTGATGTACCAAAGGTTGTTCGGAGTCCCGGATGAGATCAAGGGCATGGCGAGGAGTCTCGAAATGTTTGAGACGTAAAGATCGATATATTGGAAGGCTATATTCGGACATCGGAAAGGTTCTGAGTGGTTCGGGTATTTATCGGAGTACCGGAGAGTTACGGGAATTCACCGGGGAGTATATGGGCCTTACTGGCTTTAGGGGAAAGAGAGAGGGGATGTTGCACGCCCCCAAGGCCTAGTCTGAATTGGACTAGGGGGGGGCGCCCCCTCCTTCCTTCTCTTCTCATTTCCCTTTCCTTCTCTCCTACTCCTACTACATGGAAGGGGGAATCCCACTCCCCGTGGGAGTAGGGCGCGCCATAGTAGAGAGCCGGCCCTCCCCCTCCTCCACTCCTTTATATACAGGGGAGGGGGAACCCCACGATCGACAGAAGTTGATCAGTTGATCTTTTAGAAGTGTGCGGTGCCCCCCTCCACCATAATCCACCTCGGTCATATCGTATCAGTGCTTAGGTGAAGCCCTGCTTCGGTAGCATCATCATCATCGTCATCATCACCGTCATATCTTATCAGTGCTTAGGCGAAGCCCTGCTTCGAAGCTCTGCTGGATCGGAGTTCGTGGGATGTCACCGAGCAGAACGTGTGCTGAACTCGGAGGTGCCATACGTTCGGTACTTGGATCGGTCGGATCGTGAAGACGTATGACTACATCAACCGTGTTCTCGTAACGCTTCCTCTTACGGTCTACGAGGGTACGTGGATGACACTCTCCCCTCTCGTTGCTATGCATCACCATGATTTTGCGTGTGCATATGATTTTTTTGAAATTACTACGTTCCCTGACAGTGGCATCCGAGCCAGGTTTATGCGTAGATGTTATATGCACGAGTAGAACACAAAGGAGTTGTGGGCGTGAGTATATACATATTGCTTGCCGTCCCTAGGTTATTCTTGATTCAGCGGCATTGTTGGATGAAGCGGCCCAGACCGACATTACGCATATGCTTACGCGAGACTGGTTCTACCGACGTGCCTCGCGCATAGGTGGCTAGTGGGTGTCTGTTTCCCCAGCTTTACTTGAACCGAATTCAATGAACAGAGTTCTTTCTAAAGATCAAAAGGCAATCACTATACCACGTTGTGGTTTTTGATGTGTAGGTAAGAATGATTCTTGCTCAGCCCGTAACAGCCATGTAAAACTTGCAACAACAAAGTAGAGGACGTCTAACTTGTTTTTGCAGGGCATGTTATGATGTGATATGGTCAAGACATGATACTAAATTTTATTGTATGATATGATCATGTTTTTAAGATAATTATCAGCAACTGGCAGGAGCCATATGGTTGTCGCTTTATTGTATGAAATGCAATCCCCATGTAATTGCTTTACTTTTTCACTAAGCAGTAGCGATAGTCGTGGAGGTAATAGTTGGCATGATGACAATGATGCTTCGATGGAGATCAAGGTGTCAAGCCGGTGACAATGGTGATCATGACGGTGCTTTGGAGATGGTGATCACAGGCACAAGATGATGATGGCCATATCATATCACTTATATTGATTGCATGTGATGTTTATCTTTTATGGATCTTATTTTGCTTAGATCGACGATACCATTATAAGACGATCTGTCACTAAGTTTCAAGGTATAAGTGTTCTCCCTGAGTATGCACCATTGCGAAAGTTCGTCGTGCTGAGACACCACGTGATGATCGGGTGTGATAAGCTCTACATTCACATACAACGGGTGCAAGCCAGTTTTGCACACGCAGAATACTCGGGTTAAACTTGACGAGCCTAGCATATGTAGATATGGCCTCGGAACACTGAGACCGAAAGGTCGAGCGTGAATCATATAGTAGATATGATCAACATAGTGATGTTCACCATTGAAAACTACTCCATCTCACATGATGATCGGACATGGTTTAGTTGATATGGATCACGTGATCACTTAGATGATTAGAGGGATGTCTGTCTAAGTGGGAGTTCTTAAGTAATATGATTAATTGAACTTTAATTTATCATGAACTTAGTCCTGATAGTATTTGCATAACTATGTTGTAGATCAATAGCTCGCGATGTTGCTCCCCGTTTATTTTTGATATGTTCCTAGAGAAAAACTAAGTTGAAAGATGTTAGTAGCAATGATGCGGATTGGATCCGTGATCTGAGGATTATCCTCATTGCTACACAGAAGAATTATATCCTTGATGCACCGCTAGGTGAGAGACTGATTGCAGGAGCAGATGCAGACGTTATGAACGTTTGGCGAGCACGACATGATGACTACTTGATAGTTTAGTGCACCATGCTTTACGGCTTAGAATCGTGGCTTCAAAGACATTTTGAATGCCACGGAGCATATGAGACATTCAAATAGTTGAAATTAGTATTTCAGACTCATGCCCATGTCGAAAGGTATGAGACCTTTCACAAGAACTTTGCCTACAAGATGGAGGAGAATAGCTCAGCTAGTGAGCATGTGCTCAGAATGTCTGAGTACTACAATCACTTGAAGCAAGTGGGAGTTAATCTTCCAGATAAGATAGTGATTAACAGAGTTCTCTAGTCACTATAACCAAGTTACTGGAACTTCGTGATGAACTATAATATGCAAGGGATGGATAAGACGATTCGCGAGCTCTTCGCAATGCTAAAGGCTGCGAAGGTAGAAATCAGGAAAGAGCATCAAGTGTTGATGGTCAACAAAACCACCAGTTTTAAGAAAAAAGGTAAAGGAAAGAAGGGGAACTTCAAGAAGAATGGCAAGCAAGTTACTGCTCAAGTGAAGAAACCCAAGTCTGGACCTAAGCCTGAAAATGAGTGCTTCTACTACAAAGGGACTGGTCACTTGAAGCGGAACTGCCCCAAGTATTTGGCGGCTAAGAAGGATGGCAAGGTGAACAAAGGTATATGTCATATACATGTTATTGATGTGTACCTTACTAATGCTCGCAGTAGCAACTGGGTATTTGATATTGGTTTTGTTGCTAATATTTGCAACTCGAAACAGGGGCTACAGATTAAGCGAAGATTGGCTAAGGACGAGGTGATGATGCGCATGGGAAATGGTTCCAAAGTCGATGTGACCGCGGTCGGCACGCTACCTCTACATCTACCTTCAGGATTAATTTTAGACCTAAATAATTGTTATTTGGTGCCAGCGTTGAGCATGAACATTATATCTAGATCTTGTTTGATGCGAGACTTTTATTCATTTAAATCTGAGAATAATGGTTGTTCTATTTATATGAGTAATATATTTTATGGTCATGCACCCTTGAAGAGTGGTCTATTTTCGATGAATCTCGATAGTAGTGATACACATATTCATAACATTGAAGCTAAAAGATGCAGAGTTGATAATGATAGTGCAACTTATTAGTGGCACTACCGTTTAGGTCATATTGGTGTAAAGCACATGAAGAAACTCCATTCTGATGGGCTTTTGGAATAACTTGATTATGAATCAGTTGATGCTTGCGAACCATGCATCATGGGCAAGATGACTAAGACTCCGTTATTCGGAACAATGGAGCGAGCAACAGACTTGTTGGAAATAATACATACTGATGTATGTAGTGCGAAGAGTGTTGAGGCTCACGGAAGGTATCATTATTTTTTGACCTTCACAGATGATTTGAGTAAGATATGGGTATATCTTCTTGATGAAACATAAATCTGAAACATTTGAAAAGTTCAAATAATTTCAGAGTGAAGTGGAAAATCATCGTAACAAGAAAATAAAGTTTCTATGATCTGATCGTGGAGGAGAATATTTGAGTTACGAGTTTGGTCTTCATTTGAAACAATGCGGAATAGTTTCGCAACTCACGCCACCTGGAACACCATAGCGTAATGGTGTATCCGAACATAGTAACCGTACTTTATTAGATATGGTGCAATCTATGATGTCTCTTACCGATTTACCTCTATCGTTTTGGGGTTATGCATTAGAGACAGCTGCACTCGTGTTAAATAGGGCACCATCTAAATCCGTTGAGACGACGCCATATGAACTATGGTTTGGCAAGAAACCAAAGTTATCGTTTCATAAAGTTTGGGGTTGCGACGCTTACGTGAAAAAGTTTCATCCTGATAAGCTCAAACCCAAATCGGAGAAATGTGTCTTCATAGGATACCCAAAGGAGACAGTTGGGTACACCTTCTATCACAGATCTGAAGGCAAGACATTCGTTGCTAAGAATGGATCCTTTCTAGAGAAGGAGTTTCTCTTGAAAGAAGTGAGTGGGAGGAAAGTAGAACTTGATGAGGTAACTGTACCTGCTCCATTATTGGAAAGTAGTTCATCACAGAAATCTGTTCCTATGACTCCACCAATTAGTGAGGAAGCTTATGATGATGATCATGTAACTTCAGATCAAGTTACTACCGAACCTCGTAGGTCAACCAGAGTGAGATCCGCACCAGAGTGGTACGGTAATCCTGTTCTGGATGTCATGTTACTTGACCATGATGAACCTACGAACTATGAGGAAGCGATGATGAGCCTAGATTCCGCGAAATGGCTTGAGTCCATGAAATCTGAGATGGGATCCATGTATGAGAACAAAGTATGGACTTTGATTGACTTGCCCGATGATCGGTGAGTCATTAAGAATAAATGGATCTTCAAGAGGAAGACGGACGCTGATAGTAGTGTTACTATCTTCAAAGCTCGAATTGTCGCCAAATGTTTTTGACAAGTTCAAGGTGTTGACTACGATGAGATTTTCTCAATCGTATTGATGCTTAAAAGTTTGTCCAAATCATGTTAGCAGTTGCCGCATTTTATGAAATCTAGCAAATGGATGTCAAAATTGTATTCCTTGATGGATTTCTTAAAGAAGAGTTGTATATGATGCAACCAGAAGGTTTTGTCGACCCTAAAGGTGCTAACAAAGTGAGCAAGCTTTAGCGATCCATCTATGGACTGGTGCAAGCATCTCGGAGTTTGATTATATGCATTGATAAAGTGATCAAAGCATATGGTTTTATACAGACTTGCGGTGAAGCCTGTATTTACAAGAAAGTGAGTGGGAGCAGTGTAGCACTTCTGATAAGTATATGTGAATGACATATTGTTGATCGGAAATAATGTAGAATTTTATGGAAAGCATAGAGGAGTGTTTGAAAAGAGTTTTTCAAAGAAAGACCTTGATGAAGGTACTTACACATTGAGCATCAAGATCTATAGAGATAGATCAAGATGCTTGATAAGTTTTTTCAATGAGTACATACCTTGACAAGATTTTGAGGTAGTTCAAAATGGAACTGTCAAATAAGGAGTTCTTGCCTGTGTTGCAAGGTGTAAAGTTGAGTAAAGACTCAAAACCCGACCATAGCAGAAAATAGTAAGAGAATGAAAAGTCATTCCCTATGCCTCAGTTATAGGTTCTATAAATTATGATATGCTCTTTACCAGTCCTATTGTATACCTTAGCATAATTCTGGCAAGGGAGTGCAATAGTGATATAGGAGTAGATCACTAGCCATCGGTCAAAATTATCCTTAGAGGACTAAGGAAATATTTCTCGGTTATGGAGGTGATAAAAGAGTTCGTCGTAAAGAGTTACGCCGATGCAAGATTTTTACATCGATCTAGATGACTCTAAGTCTCAATCTGGATACATATTGAAAGTGGGAGCAATTAGCTAGAGTAGCTCCGTGCAGAGCATTGTAGACATAGAAATTTGTGAAATACATACGGATCTGAATGTTGTAGACCCGTAGGCTAAACTTCTCTCACAAGAAAAACATGATCACTCTTTGGGAGTTAATCACATAGCGATGTGAACTAGATTATTGACTCTAGTAAACCCTTTGGGTATTACTCACATGGAGATGTGAACTAATCACATAAAGATGTGAACAAGATTATTGACTCTAGTGCAAGTGGGAGATTGAAGGAAATATGCCCTAGAGGCAATAATAAAGTTATTATTTATTTCGTTATATCATGATAAATGTTTATTATTCTTGCTAGAATTGAATTAACCGGAAACTTAGTACATGTGTGAATACATAGAGAAACAGAGTGTCACTAGTATGCCTCTACTTGACTAGCTCGTTGAATCAAAGATGGTTAAGTTTCTTAGCCATAGACATGAGTTGTCATTTGATTAACATGATCACATCATTAGAGAATGATGTGTTTGACTTGACCCATTCCATTAGATTAGCACGATGATCGTTTATTTGTTGCTACTGCTTTCTTCATGACTTATACATGTTCCTATGACTATGAGATTATGCAACTCCCGAATACCGGAGGAACACTTTGTGTGCTACCAAACGTCACAACGTAACTGGGTGATTATAAAGGTGCTCTACAGGTGTCTCCGATGGTACTTGTTGAGTTGGCATAGATCGAGATTAGGATTTGTCACTCCGATTGTCGGAGAGCTATCTCTGGGCCCTCTCGGTAGTGCACATCACTATAAGCCTTGCGAGCAATGTGACTAATGAGTTATTTGCGGGATGATGCATTACGGAACGAGTAAAGCGACTTGCCGGTAACTAGATTGAACTAGGTATTGAGATACCGACGATCGAATCTCGGGGAAGTAACATATCGATGGCAAAGGGAACAACGTATACCGTTATGTGGTTTGACCGATGAAGATCTTCATAGAATATGTAGGACCCAATATGAGCATCCAGGTTCCGCTATTGGTTATTGACCGGAGATGAGTCTCGGTCATGTCTACATAGTTCTCGAACCCGTAGGGTCCGCACGCTTAACGTTCGGTGACGATCGGTATTATGAGTTTATGTGTTTTGATGTACCGAAGGTTGTTCGGAGTCCCGGATGAGATCAGGGACATGAGGAGGAGTCTCAAAATGTTCGAGACATAAAGATCAATATATTGGAAGGCTATATTCGGACATCGGAAAGGTTCTGAGTGGTTCGGGTATTTATCGGAGTACCGGAGAGTTACGGGAATTCGCCGGGAGTATATGGGCCTTATTGGGCTTTAGGGGAAAGAGAGAGGGGAGGCTGCACGCCCCCAAGGCCTAGTCCGAATTGGACTAGGGGGAGGGGTGGCGCCCCCTCCTTCCTTCTCTTCTCATTTCCCTTTCCTTCTCTTCTCATTTCCCTTTCCTTCTCTTCTCATTTCCCTTTCCTTCTCTCCTACTCCTACTACATGGAAGGGGGGAATCCTACTCTCAGTGGGAGTAGGACTCCCCAGGCCGCGCCATAGTAGAGGGCTGGCCCTCCCCCTCCTCCACTCTTTTATATACGGGGAGGGGGCACCCCATGATCGATAGAAGTTGATTAGTTGATCTTTTAGCTGTGTGCGGTGTCCCCCTCCACCATAATCCACCTCGGTCATATCATATCAGTGCTTAGGCGAAGCCCTGCGTCGGTAGCATCATCATCACCGTCATCACACCGTCGTGCTGATGGAACTCTCCCTCGAAGCTCTGCTGGATCAGAGTTTGTGGGATGTCACCGAGCAAAACGTGTGCTGAACTCGGAGGTGTCGTACGTTCGGTACTTGGATCGGTTGGATCGTGAAGACGTACGACTACATCAACCGCGTTCTCATAACGCTTCTGCTTACGGACTATGAGGGTACATGGACGACACTCTCCCCTCTCGTTGCTATGCATCACCATGATCTTGCGTGTGCGTAGGAAATTTTTTGAAATTACTACGTTCCCCGACAGTGGCATCCGAGCCAGGTTTATGCGTAGATGTTATATGCACGAGTAGAACACAAAGGAGTTGTGGGCGTGGGTATATACATATTGATTGCCATCTCTAGGTTATTCTTGATTCAGCAGCATTGTTGGATGAAGCGGCCCACACCGACATTACGCGTATGCTTATGCGAGACTAGTTCTACCAATGTGCTTCGCGCACAGGTGGCTAGTGGGTGTCTATTTCTCCAGCTTTAGTTGAATCGGATTCAATGAACAGGGTTCTTTCTAAAGATCATAAATCAATCTCTATACTGCGTTGTGGTTTTTGATGCGTAGGTAAGAACGGTTCTTGCTCAGCCCGTAGCAGCCACGTAAAACTTGCAACAACAAAGTAGAGGACGTCTAACTTGTTTTTGCAGGGCATGTTATGATGTGATATGGTAAAGACATGATGCTAAATTTTATTCTATGAGATGATCATCTTTTGTAACACGGTTATCAGCAACTGGTGTCAGCGTTCTTGGATCGGGGGTCCCCAGACTTGCCTGCCTGCGGCCTGCGGCGTGGCTCAAGTGGGGGCCCAGCGCGGCCCATCTTCATCAGCTCAAGCTCAAGACCCTCGCGAGGGGCCAAGCCTCACAGGGCGGATGACCGGAAGCTTCCCCAGAGGCAGCCACATCAGGTAGGCTCGCGAGGAGGCGGAGAGATCAAGGTGGGGATACCTCGCGAGGAGCCCGTGACGCAAGCCATGACGATCGCGACCAGGCGGGCGCCGGGCGGGCGCCGGCCTGTGTAGTGTCCTTCTTTCCCCTTTGGTGCAAAGGGGGCAAGCACAGGCCAAGGCATCGGGCAAAGGTTACCATTCCGGTGCAACAAGACCACGACCAACAGAGCGGCAGGATGGAGGTCACCGTGGAGCCCAAGACGACGTCATCACTAGTGCTTTTGGCAGCCGAAGACCACCTTTGGTCAGGATAACTTGTACTAGATGTTCCCCTTCAAAATGGCCAATTGTTGGCGCCCTTCCCGCTCATTATTTGGGGAGAGGCCCAGGGCCTCTATAAATAGAGCTAGCCAGCACAGAGTAGAAAGGGGCAGACAAGGAGGGACCGAAAAAGAGAGAGAGGCAACTGAACTCGCCCAAGTAGTTCATCGCACCAGCTCAAGAACACCTCTCGCAAGGCTGTTCTTCCCTTGTACTGCTCATCATCAGCCCCTGAGGCAATCCACCACACCACACACTGGAGTAGGGTATTACACCACAACGGTGGCCCGAACCAGTATAAATCTCGTGTCCCTTGTGTTGTTCCTTGTTTCCAGCTTAGATCACGCGAGGAAATTGGATGTAGATCGGTAGGGGAGAGATCTCCGCACGCACCCCTGTGTTCGAACCTCAAGGGTCTGCCGGAACCCGAAATCCGACATTTTGCGCGCCAGGTAGGGGTGCGCCGGAATCTTTCTTCCGTTGTTCGCGTGTGATCTTCCGTTGTGTCCATGGCTGGCGCTCATCAGGCTCGCGCCGAGCGCCGGGCTGCTCTCGCCACCCGCGTCACCCAGACGGCGCCCTTCGTCGGACTCCCTCGTCGTTCCCCGTCGCCTGCCGCCAACGCCGCCACCGGCCCGGCTGGGAACGAGCAGCAGGCCTCATCCGAGCATCCTTCGGTACGGCAGGAGGGCCGCACCGCCACACTGTCGCTGACTCCAGCCGCTTCGTCGTTCCACGCCCATCGCGCCCCCACGGACGCGCACACCGCGCTGCTCCTGGCAAGAGAGCTCTTACACTACCGCCCCGTCGACGACCTCTACGAGGACTAGCTCGCCCGCATCACCGAGCTCGTCAACACCGCAGGGGGCTCCCCCTTGCCGTCCCTCTTGCTGCCTCGCCCTCCATTCTGCATAGGAGGCGGGGATCAGGAGGCGCCTCCACCACCTCCTCCCCAAGAAGGCACCCTGGCTCCAAGGCGTGCAGCCCCAGGGCAGGACCCTCCGCGTCCGGCGCCTACGCAGCAAGGAAGGAGCTGCCAAGAGATCCCTCGTCCCCAAGAAGGTGCTCGCGTGCTCCCAGCGCCAGCGCGCCAAGATCGCGTCCCTGCACCTCCACGCCAAGACCCCGCGCTGCTCCAAGCAGCGGCGCGCGGTAATCCCCAGGAACAAGCCCAGCACCAGCAAAAGGCACCGGTGGCCACGGCAGGCTACCGCGCCCTCACCCCCGAGCTACGCGGCGTCGCATGGCCAGGCAAGTTCAAGCCTGACCTGCCCCCTCGCTACGATGGCACGGCGGACCCAGCGGAGTTCCTGTAGCTCTATGAGCTATGCATCGAAGCCGCCAACGGAGACGAAAGGATCATGGCGATCTGGTTCCCCATGGTGCTCAAGGACGGGGCCCGCACCTGGCTCCTGAACCTGGCTCCTGGCACAATCTCCTCCTGAGGCGAGATGCGCACTCGCTTCATCGCCAACTTCCAGGGCACTCACGACCGGCCCCCGGCCGTGAGCGATCTGCGCCACATCAAGCAATAGCAAGGGGAAACCTTGCAAAAAATACATCCAGCGCTTCAACAACGCTCGCCTCAAGATCCCCAAGTTGACTGAAGAAGCAATCATCTCGGCCTTCTCCGACGGCGTACGCAACGTCAAGATGAAGGAGGATCTAGCAATCCATGAAGACCTGTGCACATCCCTGGAGCTGTTCAACTTGGCGACCAAGTGTGCCAGGGCTGAGGAAGGGCGCCTTTCCCTCCTCGAACTCCTGGCTGCCGACCCAGAAGAGAAGAAGCCCAAGGCCAAGGACGTGAAGCGCAAGGGGGCTGCCGTGCTTGCAGCGGAGCCAGACACCAAGCGAGGCAGGGATCAGCCTGAGTCATCCAAGGGCAGATCGTACTGCGTGTACCACGACCTCCACACCCACAACACCAACTAATGTCAAGAGCTCAAGGCCGTGAGGGATGGGCGTGTCGGCCGACGCCCCGAGTGCAACGACAAGGGCTATGGCCGAGGAGGAGGAAGAGGTGGCGGACGATGGGAAGACCGTGGCCCTCGCCAAGGGTGGCGTGACCGACCTCGCGAGGATCACTGGTAGGACCATCCTCGCGAGGGAGGCTGGAGAGATCAGCCTCGTGAGGATCGCCCGCACGACAACGCAGGCCTTCCTCCTCTGCCGCCACCGCCAAGGAGGAACGAAGACCAACATCAAGACGAGGGGGCTGGGGGCTTCCAGGAGCCGCGCGCAATCGCTTGCATCTTGGGTGGCACGCAGGCCCCAGCCTCAGAGCGCATCCTCAAGCAGTTTGCTTGCGAGGTGAATGCAGTCCTCCCCAAGCTTGAGGCCACGCGCCCTCTCAGGTGGTCTACATGCGCTATCACGTTCAGCTCAGCGGATCAGCTCAAGTGCGCTGCAACGGCCGGAGTCCTCCCTATGCTTTGCTCCCCAGTCATCAGCAACCTGCAGGTCACCAGGACCCTCATTGACGGCGGAGCAGGACTCAACGTCCTGTCCGTCGAGATGTTCGACAACCTCCAAGTGCCGTACGATCAGCTTCAGCAAACCAAGCCATTCTCAGGAGTCACTGATGGTTCCACTGTTCCAATAGGGCAGGTTCGCCTTCCAGTCACCTTCGGGCAGCGCAACAACTACCGCACTGAGCTCATCAACTTCGACATCGCCCACATCCGTCTGCCATACAACGCCATCCTCGGGTACCCAGCCCTGGCCAAGTTCATGGCAGTGACTCACCATGGATACAATGTTCTAAAGATGCCAGGAAGCGGTGGAATCATCACCGTACCCCTGTGAAGAAAGGGATGTAGTGTTCCAAGCCGCAGCAATCAAAGACCTGGACCACAGGAACGGAAGACTTCCTGAGGGAACCCCCAAGAAGAAGAAGGTTTCACCTGGCCCAAGCCATCAGGAGACAGGCGCCTCCGGAGGTGTTGCATCAGGATCTGCGCCCAACCAGGGAGCGCCAGCCTCTCTCGCATAGTAAGGCGCGTGTCGGTGTCAAAACCGGCGGATCTTGGGTAGGGGGTTCCGGACTGTGCATCTAGGTCGGATGGTAACGGGAGGCAGGGGACACGATGTTTTACCCAGTTTCGGGCCCTCTTGATGGAGGTAAAACCCTACGTCCTGCTTGATTAATATTGATGATATGGGTAGTACAAGAGTAGATCTACCACCAGATCAGAGAGGCTAAACCCTAGAAGCTAGCCTATGGTATTATTGTATGTTGTGATTGTTGTCCTATGGACTAAAACCCTTCGGTTTATATAGACACCGGAGAGGGTTAGGGTTACACAAGGTCAGTTAAAAAGGAGGAGATATCAATATCTGTATTGCCTAGCTTGCCTTCCACGCCAAGTACAGTCCCATCCGGACACGAGACGAAGTCTTCAATCTTGTATGTTCATAGTCCAATAGTCCGGCCAAAGGATATAGTCCGGCTGTCCAAAGACCCCCTAATCCAGGACTCCCTCAGTAGCCCCTGAACCAGGCTTCAATGACGATGAGTCCGGCGCGCAGTATTCTCTTCGGCATTGCAAGGCGGGTTCCTTATCCGAATACATCACAGAAGAATTTGAATACGAGGATAGTGTCCGATCCTGCAAAATAAGTTCCACATTCCACCGTAGAGAGAATAATATTTTCGCAGATCTAATTTGCTGGCTTGTTTTGGCAGCATGACGTTATGTCATGGCCCGGTGATTATTTGAACCGTTCCCTTTAACCAGCCCCACGCACAACGCGAGGCAGTTTTTCGACACGTCTTGTCAAAGCAGAGATCGTGTCCCCTTATTACGGGATTCTCATCAATACGGACGTGGGTAACCCAACCGCGCCACCAATTACGGCGCTTGGGGGATAAGCGAGTTTTACCAGGCAAGTGGGAACGCTCAGTTTCGTCGGCCCATATAAAGGGATAAGGATTCACCTTCCTATACACGCCTTCTTCCTCCAATGCTCATCCGTTTTCGCACATTCGAGCTCTAGCGCCCAAGTCCACACTTCCCACCTCAACCTTCTCCGACCATGTCCGGAGCGGGAGGCAGGTGGATGGTCTCCTCCATTATGGAGGGAGACATCAAGAAACTAAGGAGAGCCGGATACCTGCCCGACGACATCACGCACCGGCTCCCAGATGAGGGGCAGCTCATCCCCACCCCCAGGCCCCATGAGAGGGTAGTATTCCTCACCCATTTCCTCTGCGGACTGGGATTCCCTCTCCATCCATTCGTCCGGGGGCTCATGTTCTATTACGGCCTGGATTTCCACGATCTGGCCCCAAACTTCATTCTCAACATCTCGGCGTTTATCGTCGTGTGCGAGGCCTTCCTCCGCATCAAGCCCCACTTCGGCTTATGGTTGAAGACCTTCAACGTCAAGCCGAAGGTGGTGGGCAGCTGCCAGGCGGAGTGCGGAGGCGCCATGGTGGGCAAGATGCCCAACGTAACATGACTCAAGGGCTCCTTTGTGGAAACCATA
Organism: Triticum urartu; assembly: GCF_003073215.2. Classification (NCBI taxonomy): domain Eukaryota; kingdom Viridiplantae; phylum Streptophyta; class Magnoliopsida; order Poales; family Poaceae; genus Triticum; species Triticum urartu. The sequence goes on from NC_053024.1 coordinate 98,655,388, forward strand.
AAGGGGTGGCAATCGGGGTGGGTCTACATCACCGAGCCGCGCAACCCTGTATGGGCAGCGGCCCCCGAGTTCCGATCTGGCATCCCCACGCGGCTCACCTCCTGGAAAGAGAAAGGCCTATCCTGGGGTAGTTCAGAAGAGCTAACCGGACTCCAAACATGTATTCAAAACATGGTGAACAAGAAGCTCAAACTTGTCAACGTGGTCCAGGTCATGCTCCACCACCGGATTCTCCCGTGCCAACAACGAGAGTTCAACTTGTGGGAGTTCGACCGGGCGCAGCACCGAACTCTGAACAGGCTTTTCGACACAACTCACGAAGATGCCTGGAGGGTGCTATTCAAAAGCGCCGAGGTCCCCCCTCCCATTACTGAGGATCGTGGATTCAGCACAAAGCGCCAAGCCAAAGAGGTAAGCTTCTCTACCTCTCGCAGGATACTTATTTTTTATAGGTTGACTCCATGCGGGATCTGAACTCCCGTACCTTTGACAGGACTGGCAGGAGACGGCCGGACAGATCGATTGTTCGGCTCCTTTGCCCGAGGGCCCAGCAGACGCTCTTTTGGCGAAGATGCTGACTCCGGCTCCTTATATGGTTCCGGAGAAGACCAAGAAGGCCAAGGGAACCCGAAAGAGTTCCCGACGCCAGGCGTCGTCGGACTCACCGTCCGATGACTCTATGGCGCACTCCTCCCCCGAATACGAGGAAGAAGAAGAAGATGCTCCCCCTCCTGCAAGGGGAGATAAGAAAAGGAAGGTCGCCCTAACTCGGGGGCCGAAGGGTCCAAGAAGGGAAGGACTCTCCTTCCGGACAGCTCCACCGCCGCCGACGAAGACGAAGACGAGTGGTTGCCCAGGGCCAAGCCCCTGGGAGATCGTAAGTATTCGGATATCAGAGTGACTCGTAGAATTCCTTTGTCGCACTGCTTTCCCTAACGCCGAACATGATTATGCAGGCCGCCGCAAACCAGCATCGATGTATCATCGGACGGCTCCCTGGGCTTGTCGGACATGGATAGCGATCCAGTCCAGACCGCCACCTCCCCTCATCCTGCTGACAACGCCGAGGTGCTGTCTCAAGAGGCACCGGGTCGAGGGGAGACAGTCCTGGAGGCGCCTCAAGGCGACCTTCCGGACTCCGGGAGCTGAGGGGACGGGGCCCCTGAGAGCTCCGAGTTTGGCCCTCAGCCGAACACCGCGCCGGACCCTCCAGTGGTTCCGGGCTCGGGCAGGCGGCCTCCTTCTAAGATGGGCAAGACGCCTGTGCCGGTGACCTCTGTCCATCCAGAAGCACCGGACAATCTACTAGAAGCGCTTCGCAGCACTTCCATCGACGAGGAGCACCGCACTATCATGAGTGTGGTGATCCAAAAGGTTCAGTCCGCCAAGAGCGGATTGACGGAAGCCTGTGCCGGAAAGAGCTCGGCCTTGCCAAGAGGCAGCTCGAGGGGTCCAGGAAAGAGCTCGGCCTTGCCAAGAGGCAGCTCGAGGAGAACAAGGGTAAGTAATGCCCTGTCTATAGATATGTATATATAAAAGAAGACGCGATTGCAAAATGACAGGATGAACGTATATTTGCCAGGGGCCACGACCGAGGTGGCGACTCTGAAGCAAGCGCTAACCAAGGCCGAGGATATAGCGGTCAAGGAGCGCACCGAGCGAGAGAAGCTCGAGGCTCGGGTGGGTGAGGTGAAGGAAGAGCTCCAGGCTCTCGTGGCAAAGCACGAGGCGTTGGAGCTTGACTCAAAGACGCGGGAGTCTGAGCTTGCTGCGGCCCTCGAGAGCGCAAGAAGTGCCAAGGCCGAAGACCAAAAGGCCCTCCAGGAGATCGACGCAATGAAGAAGATAGCAGCGGGTAAGGCTTTCTATATGCAAATCAAGCATGTAAAAGTAAATTATCGATTACTTACCCGAATCCGGAGCTCTCCAGGAGCATTCGCAGATTTGCCCCGCAGTGTGTCCGATGCCGCACAATTTTACCAGGCCGAGGATGGAAGCTCAACGGAGAAGTTGTTCTGGTCTCAGTATGCTGAGGCCGAACACCCGGTGCCAATGAGCGACCAGCTGAAGTAGATGGTCGAGCTAGATAAGGCGGCCGATCGGGCCATGAAACGTTTTATAGTCCGGCTGTGGCCTGGCGACGCCCTTCCGAATAGCTTCTTCGGCCTGGTGAGGCGGCTTGTAGATGCCTGCCCGTGGCTGGAGGTCGTCAAGCGATCTGTCTGCATTGAAGGTGCACGCCGGGCTTTCGCCCGTGTGAAATTGCAGTGGGTCAAGCTAGACGCCGTGAAGCTGATCAAGGAGGGGCCGCCGGAGGGCAAGGAGCACTGCCACCCCGACATGTACTACGAGGGTGTTCTGCCAGGTGCCCGTCTCATCGCAGATGAGTGTTCAAAAGATGTAATATTTGAATGAGACTTGCTCGTTTTATCCTGTATTTATGAAAACTTGTTTCGTATGCGCTATGCAACGCTTGTTTCAATTTAAAATATTACCTTCTGTTTGGCTGTTTATCCAATCTGAGAGATGGCTAGTCCTCGGCTTCTGCCCCCATGCCGCGAGTGCTGGGGTGTTCGGGATAAACCTGAGCACTCTTGTTCCCATGTTTGGGTCCTTCGAGGGAGGTGCTCAGCACAGCGAACAAGGCAACCGGACTAATAATGCTTTATCACTCTCACTTAGCCATAGAATTCTATAATTTTGAATTTCAGCGAAGCCCCTGGTATTCGGAAGGCCGAATTTGGGGCGCGATACACGCCTTTAAGCCGGACAGGGCCGGCCCCTCGCTCTAAGCGGCATAAGTCTTTAGGGACTCGAAAACCTCGCCGAACAGCGACCAGTCTCTTGCCTTATCATGACAGTCAGTTTTAGCTTTCTCTACTGAGGTGCTAAACCCAGCAGAACTAGGGCACAATCGTAGTAGTTCTCCTAGTGCTACCTTAGCCGATAGAGCGGAACGTAAGGTACCAAAACATAGGAGCCGGGCAAACCCAACATTTGACCAAAGACATGATTCGGAGCTGATGCATAATGCTATAAGTTAGAGGTCCCGCACTAGTGAAAGTGTTCGGACTTTTCACACCGTATTGTGAGGTACGTAAGCCCCTGGTGTATTAGCCGTACCAAGGTGTACGTTTGCAAGGCATCATTAATTAACACATAGATATATATATATATATAACAAGAATGCAATAATAGTCGTAATGTCATGCATTGTTTATTAGAAAATTGTGTTAAAGTAGAGTGATACAGATAGTGCGATAAGCAAAGAGTAGGACTATGTCCCTCCAAGGGCGAGCTGAGGAATGATATTAAATCGAATATTTCGCTCGTTACTCTAATCAACCTGGGAATTCTGTGGTATGATCTAGCTGTCTGCCTCCTTGGTTGCTGCATCATTTGTTCGGCAATAGTGCTGCCGGACAGTGTTTCCAGAGATTAAGGTCCTGAAAAAAAAGAAAAATAACCAAATGGGAAGCCCCTAGTGCGGTTTAAGCCACGTCTTGGGGCGTACCGCAGTTGTGCCCCCCTCCCCACCTGTGCCCATGGTATTTTTAATGCGTAATTATGTACGCGCGGCACGAGTTTCGCCGTTGGGCTGGGATTGGGGTGGCCGCCGTATTGCTACGCGAGCTCAGATCGCGCCAGGTGGTCTATTTGCTGATTTCCCCGAGCGCGCTTGAAGGTGTCCGGGCTTTGAAGCGCCGAACTGGTTTATTGCCTTGAGAGGCTGCTTTGCGCTTCTGCTGCGAGGGCCGCAGTGTGCTCCTCTGTTCGGAGAGAGCGCTCTATGTTTCCATTGATGGTAATAACTCCGTGAGGTCCTGGCATCTTGAGCTTGAGGTATGCATAATGCAGTACCGCATTGAATCTAGCGAATGCGGTTCACCCGAGCAGCGCGTGATAACCACTGTGGAACGGGACTATATCGAAGAGTAACTCTTCGCTTCGGGAATTATCCGGGGATCCGAAGACCACTTCCCGTGTAACTGAGCCTGTGCAATGGGCCTCCACACCTGGAATGATGCCTTTAAAGGTCGTTTTTGTGGGTTTGATCCTTGAGGGGTCTATACCCATTTTGTGCACTGTGTCCTGATAAAGCCGGTTCAGGCTGCTGCCGCCATCCATAAGGACTCGAGTGAGGTGGAATCCGTCAATAATTGGGTCTAGGAATAGTGCGGCAAATCCGCCATGACGGATACTAGTGGGATGGTCCCTGCGATCAAAGGTGATCGGACAGGAGGACCAAGGGTTGAATTTTGGGGCGACTGGCTCCAACGCATATACATCCCTGAGCGCACGCTTCCGCTCCCTCTTGGGGATGTGGGTCGCGTATATCATGTTCACCGTCCACACTTGCGGGGGAAACCTCTTCTGCCCTCCGGTGTGCGGCTGCCGGGGCTCCTCCTCGTCATCGCTATGCGGCCCCTTGTCCTTGTTTTCGGCAATTAACATGCCGGCCTGCTTGAACACCCAACAATCCCTGTTGGTGTGATTGGATGGCTTGTCTGGGGTGCCGTGTATTTGACACGAGCGATCAAGTATACAGTCCAAGCTGGACGAACCCGGCGTACTTTGTTTGAATGGCTTTTTCTGCTGACCGGGTTTAGAGTCTTTGAATCCGGCATTGACTACCGTATCCTCAGTATTTTCGCTGTTAATGCGGCGCTTATGTTTGTTGCGACGTGACCTGCCATTGCCGTCCTTGGTATCTGAAGTACCATGGTTCTTTGATATGTTATTACTGCGAGCCAGCCAGCTGTCTTCTCCCGCACAAAAGCAGGTCATCAGCGTCGTGAGAGCTGCCATAGATTTCGGCTTTTCCTGACCAAGGTGCCGGACTAGCCACTCGTCTCGGATGTTGTGTTTGAAAGCCGCTAAGGCCTCCGCATCCGGACAGTCGATGATTTGATTTTTCTTTGTAAGGAACCATGTCTAGAATTTCCTGGCCGACTCTTCTGGCTGCTGAATTATGTGGCTCAAGTCATCGGCGTCTGGTGGTCGCACATAAGTGCCCTGAAAGTTGTCGAGGATTGCGGCTTCCAGATCTTCCCAACAGCTAATGGAGTCTGCTGGCAAGCTGTTAAGCCAATGCCACACTGGTCCTTTGAGCTTTTGGCTGGAATGCCTCTCTATCGCGGCCACGAGGTGGCCGATCAGCCGTATCATACGGTTCTTCTTCCAATCGGGGTAGTAACCTGTACTTTGGGTAATTCTTCGAGGGGCGCTCGAGTTTATATTCCTCGGCCGTGAGGACTTCAGTCCATCTGTCAGCTAGTAGATCTTGATCAGCTTGAAGCTGCTGCTGCTTTTTCTTCAGGCTATTTGCCGTGGCCATAAGCCGGCGCTTGAAGCGCTCTTGTTCGACGGGATCCTCTGGTACGGCGAATTCACCGTCACCGAGGCTTGCCTCGTCTTCAGAGGGGGGCATGTAATTGTCATCCTCCTCCTCTCCATCTACCGCTCTCTCAGGAGAGCTGGCTCCTTCATCCTCCTACTCTAAATCTTGCTGGAGGGGAATGTTGTTGTCTTCGGCACTATCTGGAGTGTTATTATATCCTGTGCCGGTATCAGCACTTTTGCTTTGGCGGGACTCTGAGCGGCGCCGCTGACGTCGGCGCTTGGGTTGCTTCTTGGAGGGGTCATCCTACGCTATCTCGTCGCCATTGCCTTCGTTGGGTGTATCCACCATGTATATGTCATATGACGAGGTGGCTTTCCAGTGCCCTATAGGCGCTGGTTCATGTTCGTCTCCTACATCGTCGTCCATACCGTCGATGTCTTCGGAGTCGAAGTCGAGCATGTCGGTTAAATCATCGACAGTGGCTACGAAATGGGTGGTGGGTGGGCGTCGAATTTCTTCGTCGTCCGCATCCCAATCCTGTTGACCATAGTCCGGCCAGGGCTCTCCTGACAAAGAGAGAGACCTTAGTGAATTCAGAATGTCGCCCAAGGGCGAGTGCTGAAAGATATCCGCG
>NC_053024.1:98662567-98681657 GCF_003073215.2 Triticum urartu
AAGAGGATATAAGGATTTTCAATACAATTCACCGCACAATACATATAAATTTCTCTAGATCAAAATCAAGAAATCTATCAAGATTAAACTTTGGAATACCCTCAGTTATACGTTTCATTTCCTCATACCCCAAAAGAAGACTAAGCTCTTTATGATGCTCAAGGGTAATCAAATTATCACAATTTTTGGATACGATTCGGTCATGAAACAATTTGCATTGGAGATTTAAATGACCATGTTCATTGCAAAGTTCACAAGGGGCGCGAAAAATATTGAATTTTTCAGCACAATCATCAAGACTTTCTTGCAACAATTTAGTTTCTAAGTACTTATGCCTCTTGCAATATCTATCTTCCCTATTTGGTGTGTACTTACAAACCCAATGCACTCCACAAAAATTGACATGTTTATAGGAGACATTTTCATCATAACTAGTGCAATCATCATTAGTATCATGGATATTCAAAGAATTCGTACTAACAACATTGCAATCATGCTCATCATTCAAATATTTAGTGCCAAACATTTTATAGATTTCTTCTTCTAGCACTTGAGCACAATTATCCTTTCCATCATACTCACGAAAGATATTAAAAAGGTGAAGCGTATGAGACAAACTCAATTCCATTTTTTATAGTTTTGTTTTATAAACTAAACTAGTGATAAAACAAGAAACTAAAAGACTCGATTGCAAGATCTAAAGATATACCTTCAAGCACTCACCTCCCCGGCAACGGCGCCAGAAAAGAGCTTGATGTCTACTACACAACCTTCTTCTTGTAGACGTTGTTGGGCCTCCAAGTGCAGAGGTTTGTAGGACAGTAGCAAATTTCCCTCAAGTGGATGACCTAAGGTTTATCAATCCGTAGGAGGCGTAGGATGAAGATGGTCTCTCTCAAGCAACCCTGCAACCAAATAACAAAGAGTCTCTTGTGTCCCCAACACACCCAATACAATGGTAAATTGTATAGGTGCACTAGTTTGGCGAAGAGATGGTGATACAAGTGGTATATGGATGGTAGATAAAGGTATTTGTAATCTGAAATTATAAAAACAGCAAGGTAACTAATGATAAAAGTGAGCGTAAACGGTATTGCAATGCGTTGAAACAAGGCCTAGGGTTCATACTTTCGCTAGTGTAAGTTCCCTCAACAATAATATCATAATTGGATCACATAACTATCCCTCAACATGCAACAAAGAGTCACTCCAAAGTCACTAATAGCGGAGAACGAACGAAGAGATTATGGTAGGGTACGAAACCACCTCAAAGTTATTCTTTCCAATCAATCCGTTGGGCTATTCCTATAAGTGGTTACAAACAGCCCTAGAGTTCGTACTAGAATAACACCTTAAGACACAAATCAACCAAAACCCTAATGTCACCTAGATACTCCAATGTCACCTCAAGTATCCGTGGGTATGATTATACGATATGCATCACACAATCTCAGATTCATCTATTCAACCAACACATAGAACCTCAAAGAGTGCCCCAAAGTTCTACCGGAGAATCACGACGAAAACGTGTGCCAACCCTTATGCATAGGTTCATGGGCGGAACCCGCAAGTTGATCACCAAAACATACATCAAGTGAATCACGTGATATCCCATTGTCACCACAGATACGCACGGCAAGACATACATCAAGTGTTCTCAAATCTTTAAAGACTCAATCCGATAAGATAACTTCAAAGGGGAAACTCGATCCATTACAAGAGAGTAGAGGGGGAGAGAAACATCATAAGATCAATATAATAGCAAAGCTCGCGATACATCAAGATCGTATCATCAAGAACACGAGAGAGAGAGAGATCAAACACATAGCTACTGGTACATACCCTCAGCCCCGAGGGAGAACTACTCCCTCCTCGTCATGGAGAGCACCGGGATGATGAAGATGGCCACCGGAGAGGGATTCCCCCTCCGGCAGGGTGCCGGAACGGGTCTAGATTGGTTTTCGGTGGCTATGGAGGCTTCTGGCGGTGGAACTCCCGATCTATTGTGCTCCCCGATGTTTTTAGGGTATATGGAGATATATAGGCGGAAGAAGTAGTCAGGGGAGCCATGAGGGGCCCACGAGGGTGGATGTAAGTGCATCTAGTGCCCCTTAGTGATTTTGGTGTATTGAAGACTTATAGGTTAAGGGACTAATGAGTTTGTGAGTGTACACAGGTCTATAAGTCTATGAGGAGTTTGATATTTACAGAGAAAGTCGACCCCTAAAAATGAAGTTCTTCGACTGAGATTTCTGAAGACTTTGAAAGTGAAGAAATTGGTGTGACTTGAAGACTTGGTATTTTTCGAGGAACATGAAGCGTGAAGACTTTTGTTTTTGTAGTTTCATTTTCTCTTTCTTGAGTAGGAAACACCGTACTGTTAAACGGGGTCGAGGAAATACTAAGGAAAATTTTCCATGTGATGCTCAACTCAAATCCTACACCTACCAATCCCTTCGAGTGAAGCCATTGGAAATCTCATACAGTTCAGTCAATTCTTCAGTGACAGAGACGAAGTTCTTCTGGTCTCTGAGGAATTTGTCTGACTGAGGAGTTAGGAATTCGCCAGTGCGGATTGCCTACACAGTGAGGAACATGATAGCCCTGAGGATTTTGCTACTCAAAATTCCGACCGTTGCTTGTGCTATGCGCCAGCTGTCCCAAAATATCTATCCACCTAACGGTCATATCATTGAAGGGCATTTATGTCTTATCATGTCGGGCTGCTCCCTAGGCTATAAATAGCCGCCCCCTACAACCACTAGCTGGTTGGCTGCTCCGAGAGAAACTGACACTTGTCATTTGAGAGCAACCCATCCTCCGAAGGACTTTGAGCGAAAATCATCAAGTGAGGAAAAACCCAAACCCAAACACCTACAAACCCCAAGTGATTGAGCATCACTGAAGAGATTGATCCTGTGTGGATCCGACGCTTGTTACCTTTGAAGACTGTGCTTCTTCCAGACGGTTAGGCGTCATGGTCTAGAGCATCCAAGAGGAATTGTGGATCGCCGAGTGACCAAGTTTGTGAAGGTTTGGAAGTCACCTGAAGACTTACCACGAGTGATTGGGCGAGGTCTGTGTGACCTTAGTTCAAGGAGAATACGGTGAGGACTGGGTGTCCTGAGCTGCGTGTTCAGGACTGGGTGTCCGGGACTGTGTGTCCTCGAGTTTAAATACCTAGCCGCTCCAACCAGACGTACAACTGAGACAGCAGTTGGAACTGGTCTACCAAATCATTGTCTTCACCAAGCTTACTGGTTCTATTTCCTCAACTCTTTCATTTCCTCATAACTGTGTTGTGTGCTTGTTCATATCTGTGTTTGAAGACTTTGACTGAAGACTTTCTCAATTTCCTCAGTTCAATTTCTTCAGTCTGTTTGTCTTCATCTGTGCTTACGCTCCTGTACTCTGTGCCTGTCTTCATTTCATCATGATGACTATGCTTGTATTCTGTTATGTTTACTTTTGAGTACTTATTCCGCTGTTAGTTCTTCGCTAAGGAATTTCCTCACCGGCAAATTCCTCAGTGAAGAATTTCATAAAAATCGCCTATTCACCCCCCTCTAGTCGATATAACGCACTTTCAATTGGTATCAGAGCAAGGTACTCCCTTGTTCTGTGTGATTTTGGTTTAACCGCCTGGAGTTTTAGTTATGTCGACCGCAGGTATGATCAAGGTCTCTGCTGGGTGTCCTACCTTCGATGGGACGGACTACCCCTACTGGAAGAATAAGATGCGAATGCATCTTGAAGCAATTGATAACGATCTCTGGTATGTTGTGGAAAATGGTGTTCCCTCAGTCACACCTTCTCTGAATGCTGCTGATGTGAAGAGATTCAAGCAACTCGACTCTCAAGCGAAGAATATCATATGTGGCCATCTGAGCAAAGGACAGTATGGCAGAGTGAGTGCTTTGGAGACAGCGAAGCTTATCTGGGACAGGTTGTCCAAAGTGAATGAAGGAGTCTCAACTCAGCGTGACTCTCGAGTTGATGTTCTTCGCAATCTCTTCAACCGCTTCAAAAGACTCGACAATGAAAATGTTCAACAAACCTTCGATCGCCTCACTGACATCTCAAATGAGCTTCAAGCACTTGGTGCCACTGACATCACCGACCATGAGGTGGTGAAGAAATTGCTGAGATCGCTTGATTCCTCATTTGACACTCTGGCATTGATGATACAAGAACGTGCTGATTACAAGTCACTTGATCCCGCTGATATTCTCGAGAGGCTAAATACTCATGAGTTCCAACTTGCTGAAAAAGAGATCTCTATGGTTCGAGCTATGGCAGATCACGTGCACTGAAGGCCAAGGCAGTATCTGAGTCCGAAGATGAAGACTCTGGTAGCAGCCTTGGTGATCCTGAAGAACTAAGCCATGATCTAGGCTCTGCTCGTGAAGAAGTTCCAAAAGTTCTCAAGACGTGGTCGCCTTGGAAGACCCTCAAGGAGCAATGATTCCTCATCCAGTGACTACAAGAGGAGGCTCTGTCACAAATGCAAGAAACCTGGACATTACATTCAAGATTGTCCTCAGTGGGAAAAGGAATCAAAGAAGAAGAAATACAAGGATTACAGTTCTGATGATGCGAAGAAAAAGAAGAAATCCACAAAATCTTCATCATCAAAATCCTCAAAGCCTTCATATCACAAGAAGAGCAGCTCCAAGAAGGCTAGGGCATTCATTGGCAAGGAAATGGACTCTGAGGCTGAATCTGAAGAAAATGAGGAAGAGGAGACATCTGAGGAGTCCGAATCGAGTGGCGAGCCTAGCTCTCGCTACTGCATTCGTCAGCAAGTCTATCTTCAACACTGAAGAAAATGACCTCACCAACAAGGCTGATGAAGGCGATGATGACTACGCTCCCACCTATTGCTTCATGGCAAAGGGTGCCAAGGTACTCAAATATACCTCCTCTGAATCAAGTGAGAATGAATCTGATGAAAACCTTAAGCCCAGCTATTCTAAACTTGCTAAGATTGCTGTAAAACAACAAAGGGCTTTTAGAAAAGGTTCAAAACATGCTAGACAAAAGTGATGATATGTTGGGTGAAGAAATGGATCGCACTAAAGCCTTGACTGAAAATCTTCAGAGACTTCAGACTAGGTTTGACAATCTTCAAGGTCATCATAACACTCTCTTATCCGATCATGAGAAGCTTTCTTATGAATTTCTTCAAAGAAAGCAAGACCTTGAGAAGCTAAGAGTGAGTTATGAAGATCTTCAGAAGGAGCGCGATTCATTACTTGCTCAACAAATCAGCGCTTCTCAGGAAGAATTTGTTCCTCCATGTTTGAAATGCATTGAACGTGAATCTGCTAATTCTTCACCTGAATGTTCAAATGCTGCTAATGTTTCAAATTCTTCACATGCCTCTGCTATCACTAATTCCTCATCTGAGGACATTGCTAGTATCACTGACGATGCAGGGCTGAAGGAATTGTACATGACAGGCATGTACAAAAGCCTCAAAGGGCATCAGACTCTTTGTGATGTGCTTAAAAAGCAGATCCTCAACAGGAACCCTAGGAAAGAGGGTATTGCCTTTGAGAGGAAACTCAATGCTGATGGTACATATTGGAAGCCTGAGCAGTACCCCAAAACTACATGGGTTGCTGCAAAGGGACCTCCAGTTGATCCATCTAACTTATCTGGATTTGCATGTGAATCTCCTCGTTCTGATGATGAGTCATTTGACTCCAACTATAAACTGTTCAAAAATCAGAATGGTGAATATTTGCTAGATATGTTGGCACTAACTGCAGGAACGGTCCCTATGAAGAAAATCTGGGTTCCCAAAAGATGCCTTGAAAATCTTCAGGTGAATGTCATCATGACGCCACCTGTGAAGAATAGGAACCCCAGATCAAATTCTTCATATGGATCAAGTCCTCATACGACCAAACTCCTCATGGATCATATCTCAAAAGGATCAAAGTCCTCATATGAACATCATCGTGCTAACCCGTCTGTTTCGCAGGGAAGATCTAAGGATTATGGATATGTGCATTATTCTTCAAATCATTATGTCCATAAGTCCTCGAAGAATTTCTCTGCTTACTCTTATGCTTACTCTAACCCCTCTTATGTGAAACGAAATGGACTGGCTTCTATGCCATCCTTCTCGTATGGAGCTCGCAGAATGATGAACTCTTTGCCACCCCTTCAGATGTGGGTGGTGAAGAAAAAGAACTAATCTCTTCTGCAGGGTCAGGTCTCCAGACGTACATAATCGTCTGAAGAATTTGCTGGAGACCTGAGTATGCCTGATAGGACGCAGGCTAATCATGAAGAAATGAACTTTCATTTCTCACGTCCTCATATTGCTTTATCAGTTTCTTTTACTTGATGAAATTGATCTGATGAATTGATGTCATATTCTTCACTGATGAAGTATATGAGTTTGTAAGCTGCACTAATTCATCTGCAGGATGATCAACCCAAAGCCACTGAGTGGGTCCTCGATAGTGGATGTACAAATCACATGACTGGTGACAAGAATCTATTGATGGATGCTCCATTATCTCCTCATCTGAAAGCATATCATCTTTGCTGACAAAGGCAAAAGTTAGGTATTGGTCTAGGTAAGGTTGCGATCACAAAGGATCGACACATGGAAAGTCATGCTTGTTGAGTCCTTAGGATACAACCTTATGTCTGTCTCAATGCTTTGTGATCTTGATATGGTTGTTGTCTTTGGCAAGTACCGTTGTGTTGTGGTTATGGAAGCTGACAATTCCAAAGTCTTCGAAGGCTTTAGGAGAGGAGACCTGTATATTGTTGATTTCTCTACAGGACCACAACCAGTCGTGTGTCTACTTGCAAAAGCTTCAGAAGGCTGGCTCTGGCATCGACGACTTGGTCATGCAGGCATGAGGAATTTGCACACGCTTGCGAAGAAGAAGCATGTCATTGGCATCGAGAATGTCAAATTCCTCAAGGATCACCTATGCGGAGCCTGTGAAGCTGGGAAGATGACCAAGGCCAAGCATCCAGCGAAGACTATCATGACCACCACTCGCCCATTTGAATTGCTTCACATGGATCTCTTTGGTCCTAATCATTATTCTGCTATTTCAAATGAAGCATCTCAATATGGCTTTGTTATTGTTGATGATTACTCTCGTTACACATGGGTACACCTTGTTACTTACAAACATGAAGTGCAGGAAGTCTTCAAACGATTTTCCTCGAGGGCTTCAACCAACTTTGGTGTGAAGATCAAGCACATCAGAAGTGACAATGGCACTGAGTTCAAGAATTCTGGTCTCGATGACTATCTTGATGAACTTGGTATTACTCATGAGTTATCTGCTCCTTATCTCCTCAGCAGAACGGTCGTGGAGCGCAAGAAGGACTCTTGCTGAGATGGCTCGCACTATGCTTGATGAATACAAAACGCCTCGTCGTTTCTGGACTGAGGCAATTGATACTGCGTGCCACATCATCAACAGAGTATATCTTCACAAATTCTTCAAAAAGACTGCCTATGAACTCCTCACTGATAAGAAACCCAATGTAAGTTATTTCAAAGTCTTCGATGCTAAATGTTGGATGAGATCCTCATCACAACTCAAAATTTGCACCGAAAGCACATGAAGGTTTTATGCTTGGTTACGGAAAGGACTCGCACACCTACAGAGTCTTCAACAACGTTCTTCACAAGGTTGTTGAAACTGTAGATGTGCGGTTCGATGAAACTAATGGCTCGCAAAGAGAGCACCTACCTACTGTGATAGATGAACCAGCACCTGAGGAAACTATCAAGTTCAAGGCTACTGAGGATGTCATTCCTACTGAAGAATCTGCTGAAGAATTCATTCCAGAACATGAAGAACGGGCTAATGCACCTGAAGAAAATGCTGAAGAAAATGCTGATCAAATTCTTCAATGACAACCAGCTCATCCTCGCATTGCAAAAGAAGTGCAAGTTGAAAAGATCATCAATGACATCAAAGCGCCAGGTCCTCTCACACGCTCAAAAGCTTCACATTTATCTAACTTTTGTGGGCACTATGCTTTTGTCTCTATTACAGAGCCCACTAAGGTAGATGAAGCATTTCTGGAGCCTGAGTGGATTCAGGCCATGCAAGAAGAATTACATCAGTTCGAGCTCAACAATGTCTGGGAACTGGTCAAACGTCCAGATCCTCGCAAGCACAATATCATTGGCACAAAGTGGATCTACCGCAACAAGCAAGATGAAAATGGCCTTGTGGTGAGGAATAAGGCACGCTTGTAGCTCAAGGCTACACACAGGTTGAAGGAATTGATTTCGATGAAACTTTTGCACCTGTTGCTAGACTTGAGGCTATTCGCATATTACTTGCTTATGCTAACCATCATGATATCACTTTATATCAAATGGATGTGAAAAGTGCATTCCTCAATGGTAAGCTTGAGGAAGAAGTATATGTTGCTCAACCCCCAGGTTTTGAAGATCCAAAGAATCCTGACAAAGTCTTCAGACTCAACAAGGCCCTCTATGGCCTCAAGCAGGCCCCACGGGCGTGGTATGATACCTTGAAGGAATTCTTCATGAAGAAAGGCTTCAAACCCGGTTCACTCGACCCTTTTCTTTGTGACGCCGGATTTATCCATAATCATCAGTGACGCAAATCGTACACTAATCATACACGCAAACGTGTACGATCAAGATCAGGGACTCACGGGAAGATATCACAACACAACTCTACAAATAAAATAAGTCATACAAGCATCATATTACAAGCCAGGGGCCTCGAGGGCTCGAATACAAGAGCTCGATCATAGACGAGTCAGCGAAAGCAACAATATCTGAGTACAGACATAAGTTAAACAAGTTTGCCTTAAGAAGGCTAGCACAAACTGGGATACAGATCGAAAGAGGCGCAGGCCTCCTGCCTGGGATCCTCCTAACTACTCCTGGTCGTCGTCAGCGGGCAGCACGTAGTAGTAGGCACCTCCGGTGTAGTAGGAGTCGTCGTCGACGGTGGCGTCTGGATCCTGGGCTCCAACATCTGGTTGCGACAACCAGAAGAAGGAAAGGGGGAAAGGAGGGAGAAAGCAACCGTGAGTACTCATCCAAAGTACTCGCAAGCAAGGAGCTACACTACATATGTATGCATTGGTATCAACTGGAATAAGGCTATTATATGTGGACTGGACTGCAGAAAGCCGGAATAAGAGGGGGATAGCTAGTCCTTTCGAAGACTACGCTTCTGGCAGCCTCCGTCTTGCAGCATGTAGAAGAGAGTAGACTGAAGTCCTCCAAGTAGCATCGCATAGCATAATCCTAACCGATGATCCTCCCCTCGTCGCCCTGTGAGAGAGCGATCACCGGTTGTATCTGGCACTTGGAAGGGTGTGTTTTATTAAGTATCCGGTTCTAGTTGTCATAAGGTCAAGGTACAACTCCAAGTCGTCCTGTTACCGAAGATCACGGCTATTCGAATAGATTAACTTCCCTGCAGGGGTGCACCACATACCCCAACACGCTCGATCCCATTTGGCCGGACACACTTTCCTGGGTCATGCCCGGCTCGGAAGATCAACACGTCGCAGCCCTACCTAGACAACAGAGAGGTCAGCACGCCGGTCTAAACCTATGGCGCAGGGGTCTGGGCCCATCGCCCTTAGCACACCTGCACGTTGCGACGCGGCCGAAAGCAGACCTAGCCTAGTGGGCTTCCAGTCCAATCCGGGCGCGCCGCTCAGTCGCTGACGTCACGAAGGCTTCGGCTGATACCACGACGCGAGTGCCCATAACTACTCCCGTAGATGGTTAGTGCGTATAGACCAAATGGCCAGACTCAGATCAAATACCAGATCTCGTTAAGCGTGTTAAGTATCCGCGAACGCCGACCAGGGCCAGGCCCACCTCTCTCCTAGGTGGTCAACCTGCCCTGTCGCTCCGCCTCAAAGATCCACTCGCGGGTGCTCCTACGAGCCGACCCGTCTTTAGTCACCACATGTATCATGTATAAAGTATATAGTATATACCCGTGATCACCTCCCGAGTGATCACGGCCCGATAGTATAGCATGGCAGACGGACAAGAATGTAGGGCCACTGATGATAAACTAGCATCCTATACTAAGCATTAGGATTGCAGGTAAAGGTAACAACAGTAGTAGCAAGGACAGGCTATGCATCAGATAGGATTAACGGAAGCAGTAACATGCTACACTACTCTAATGCAAGCAGTATAGAGAAGAGTAGGCGATATATGGTGATCAAGGGGGGCTTGCCTGGTTGCTCTGGCAAGAGAGAGGGGTCGTCATCCGTAGTCGTACTGGGTAGCAGCGGCGTCGGTCTCGGTGTCTAGCGGAAGAAGAGGGGGGAAGAAACAATAAATATAATGCAAACAGATGCATAACGATGCATGACAAGGCAAGTAACGGTGCTAGGGGTGCCCTAACGCGGTATTAGGTGATACCGGTGAAGGGGGATAACATCCGGGAAAGTATCCCCGGTGTTTCGCGTTTTCGGACAGATGAACCGGAGGTGAAAGTTGCAGTTTCGCTATGCTAGGGATGCGTGGCGGACGAACGGGCTGCGTATCCGGATTCGTCTCGTCGTTCTGAGCAACTTTCATGTACAAAGTTTTTCCATCCGAGCTACGGTTTATTTTATATTAATTTTAAAAGATTTAAATCATTTTTAGGATTTATTTATTTAATTTAATCAACATTATCCAGAATAGTGTCTGCTGACGTCATCATGACGTCAGCATGACGTCAGCAGTTGACCAGGTCAACCTGACAGGTGGGTCCCGTTTGTCATACTCTGTTTTAATTAACTAACAGTTAATTAGGTTAATTAGTGATTAGGTTAATCTAATTATAATTAATTAACTTAATTAATTCATTAATTAATTAATTAATTATTAATTTTTTATTATTATATTTTTAATTTTTTTTTTTGGGCGTGGGGCCCCCTAGTCAGTGGCTCATCCGAGCCACCAGGGGCTAACGGGCGCGGGCCAAACGGGGCTGCAACCGAGCGGAGCCCCGGGGCGTTTGGGCGCGAGCGCCGGCGGCCAGGGGCCGCGACGGCGACCGGAGCGGGGCTGGGACGGCGAGCGGCTGTGGCGCGAGGCGGGGGCGATGGGCGGCGGAGGAGCAGGCACGGGCGAGGGCCGGGGAAGGGCGCGGCGGCCGCGGCAGGGGAGCCGCACGGGGAAGCGGGGAGGGGCCGGGGGCGGGACGGCCCGGCGCGGGCGACGGTGGCGCCGGAGCGCGTCGAGCGGCGACGGCCGAGGCGACCTAGGGGGAGAGGAGGGCGAAGGGGGGAGCTGGGGGGGAGTAGGGCAACGGGGCAGTGGGCTCGGGGGCGGTCGGGGAAGACCGGCGAGGAGGAGGACGAGGAGGCGTTCGGGCAGCGGCGGGACGGCGCGCGTCCACGGCGTCCGGCGAGGAGGGGGTGAGGACGAGCGACGGGGCGGCGGTGGTCGGGATCCGGGGGTCAAGCGCCGTGGGGGGAGGCGGCGACGGTCGACGGGTTGGGGGCATCGGGCGGGGGCGCTGATGGTCCCCCCGATCCAATCGGGGGGGGGGGAGAGGAGGGGGTGGGGGTGGGGGGGGGGTGGGGTAAGTGGGGTGGCTGGGCCTTTGCCCAGTTGGGCCGGTTGGTGGCCTGGCCGGCTGGGCCGTCTGGCCCAGTGGGGGGTCCTTTTATATTTTATTTTTTGGTTTGTTTTTGTTTTTTTGTATTTTCTTTTCTTTATTTATTTTCTTTTCTGTTTTGATTCATTTTAAGTATTTAGGTCTTTTATAAAGGCATGGATCCCACACCATAAATTCCTAGGCATTTATTTGCTCACCCCGAACATTTTGTCTTAAATTTTGAAAAGTTTTTATTCTTTGGTTGATTTTGAATTTGATATTTGAAGCTCGGTTTTGGCCTAACGGTAGATTATCAATAGTAACCGGGGTGACGTGGCATGATTATCGTTGGATTACTGTAGCTTTGATTACCCGGGCGTTACAAAACTCCTCCACTACAAGAAATCTCGTCCCGAGATTTAGGAGGTAGAAGGAAACAACGCGGGGTATTCATCACGCAGGCGATCCTCGCGTTCCCAAGTGGCTTCGTCTTCAGAGTGATTCGACCACTGGACTTTGAGGAATTTGATCGCCTTCTGACGTGTGCGGCGTTCAGCTTGGTCGAGAATGCGGACCGGATGCTCTTTATAGGAGAGGTCCTGTTGCAATTCGAGCACTTCATGATCCACTGCTCGGATTGGATCCTTGAAGCAACGGCGGAGTTGTGACACATGGAACACATCGTGAACCTGAGAAAGGTTCGGCGGAAGCTCCAGTTGATATGCCACCTTTCCACGCCTTTCGAGAATAGTGAAGGACCGATATAGCGAGGAGCTAGCTTGCCCTTGATCCCGAAGCGGTGAGCACCCTTCATTGGTGTAACTCGAAGATAAGCCTTTTCGCCAGGTTGATAGACCATGTCTTGGTGATGATGACGGTCATACTGACTTTTCTGACGTGACTGAGCAGTCTTGAGATTCTCGCGAATAATGCGAACTTGTTCTTCGGCCTGTTGGATAATATCCGGACCGAAGAGTGGACGTTCCCCAGTTTCTGACCAGTTCAGAGGGGTTCGACACTTTCGTCCATATAGCACTTCGAAGGGGGACATCTTCAGACTAGCTTGATAGCTATTATTATAAGAGAACTCGGCATATGGAAGAGATTCCTCCCATTTCTTGCCGAATGAGATTACACAAGCTCGAAGCATGTCTTCGAGAACTTGGTTGACACGTTCAACCTGTCCTTGCGACTGAGGATGGAACGCAGTACTGAACGACAGATGAGTCCCCATAGCTTCTTGGAAACTCGCCCAAAACCTTGAAGTGAATAAGCTGCCACGGTCTGAACTGATAACCAGTGGGATACCGTGAAGTGAAACAATTCTGCCATGTAGAGAGTAGCAAGCTGACTAGCAGTGATTGTCTCTTTGACCGCCAGGAAATGGGCAACTTTGGAAAGCCGGTCAATGACGACAAGAATAGCATCATTACCTTTCTGCGATTTGGGAAATCCAGTGACGAAGTCCATTTCAACATGGTCCCATTTCCATTCAGGAATAGAGATAGGTTGCAGAGTTCCAGCAGGCCTTTGATGCTCTGCTTTGATTCGGCGACAAACGTCACACTCAGCAACATAACGAGCAATGTCCTGCTTCATATTAGACCACCAGAATCTTTGACGAATATCCTGGTACATCTTTGTACTACCAGGATGGATGGACAGAGGCGTATCATGGGCTTCTTGCATAACCCTTTTAGTCTTATCCAGGTTTTTCTTCGAACATGGTACCACTAGGCGGCCTTTGAAATACAAGGCGCCATCGTCGGCGATCGTGAAGAATGAGGGCTTTCCTCTTTTGAGGTCGCGCTTAATCTTGAGGACTTCATCGTCACATTTCTGTATCCATTTGATGGTGTCCACAAGATCTGGTTTCGCAACCAGGGTATTGAGAGAACCCTTGGAAACAACATGGAGGTTCTGTTTGGGGAAATCTTCGGGAGGGGGGGGCGAGTGATCCCGGAGGAACAATATGGAGGTTCAGCCTTCTAAATTCTTCGGTAAGCGAGGGCTGAACTTTATGAACCTGGAGGTGGTTGCAGTAAGACTTGCGGCTCAAGGCATCAGCCATCACATTAGCCTTGCCGGGGGTATATGATATATCCACGTCAAAGTCTGCAACAGTCTCCATCCATCTTTGCTGGCGTAGGTTCAAATCTGGCTGAGTAAACAGATACTTCAGACTTTGATGGTCGGTGAAGATCTCGCAACGATTACCGAGAAGGTAATGTCGCCACTGCTTCAGTGCATGAATGACAGCAGCAAGCTCGAGGTCGTGAACCGGGTAGTTTTCTTCGTGAGGGCGCAGTTGACGAGAGGCATAAGCAATCACTCTGCGCTCTTGCATTAGGACACAGCCTAATCCTTGACGGGAAGCGTCGCAGTAAATGACGAAGTCCTTCTTAGTATCAGGTGGAGCAAGTACGGGGGCAGAAGTCAACTTGTCTTTGAGCGCCTGGAAACTTTCCTGACACTTGTCTGTCCAGTCGAACTTGACACCCTTATGCAACAATTAGTCAGGGGCCTGGCAATCTTGGAGAAGTTCTCGACGAATCGACGGCAATAGCTGGCGAGACCGAGAAAACTTCGGACTTGCTTCACATTCTTCGGAGGAGTCCAATCGAGAATAGCCTGAACTCGTTCAGGGTTGACGGCAATACCATTCTTGGAGATGACATGCCCAAGATAGGTTACTTCGGGGAGCCAGAATTCACACTTGGAATACTTAGCATACAGCTGATGCTCTCGAAGCTTTTCCAGCACAAGACGAAGATGTTCAGCATGTTCCTCCTTGTTCTTGGAAAATACAAGGATATCGTCCAAATAAACCACGACGAACTTGTCGAGGTAATCCATGAATATATAATTTCATCAGACGAGAGAAGGTGGCTGGAGCATTCGTTAAGCCGAATGACATGACGGTGTACTCGTATGATCCATACCGAGTCACGAAGGCGGTTTTTGGGATGTCCTCTTCACGAACACGGATCTGGTGGTAACCCAACCTCAAGTCGAGTTTGGAGAACACTGATGAGCCAGCCAGTTGATCATAAAGATCATTGAATTCCGAGGAAGAGGATATTTATTCTGAATGGTAGCTTGGTTTATAGGACGGTAGTCTTGGACTAATCGGTTTGTCCCATCCTTTCTTAACAAAGAGAGAAGGTGCTCCCCAAGGAGAGCAACTTGGGCGAATGAAACCTTTGACAAGAGATTTGTCGATTTCCTCCTTAAGCTCAATGAGTTCATGCGGCGGCATCTTGTAGGGTCGTTTAGCTATAGGGGTAGTGCCGGGTTTCAAGTCGATGATGAATTCGACAGCTCTAGCAGGAGGAATCCCTGGAAGTTCTTCTGGGAAGACATCTTGGAATTCACGAACGACGGGAATGTTTTCAATGCCCTCGAGTGGTGCAGCGTTCAACACATTCAAGGCGTAAAGTCGTGCCTCGGCGTTCTGAACTAGATGAGCTTGGTAAGCTATAATTTCGTCAGAAGGGTGTAGCAGATGGACGACCTTAGTGGCGCAAACTATAGAAGCAGTATGCGCTTTCAACCAATCCATTCCCAGAATGAGGTCGATGTTAGACGACTTCAGGATAATGGGAGAGGCATAGAATTCCAGCCCTTCGATTTCCACGGGGACATCGATGCCAACCAGTGAGGTTTGACATTGTCCCACGGGGGTTTTTACCAATACCGAAGTGTTCATCTCCTCACATTTAACGTCATGCTTGTATGCAAAATCTTCTGACATGAATGAATGCGATGCCCCTGAATCGAATAAAACAGATGCAGGTACTGAGTTTACGAGAGTGTACCCATCACGGTAGCAGGCTGGTCTAGAACTTCATTGAGATCAACATGGTTGGCATGAACACGACCATAAGACTTGGCACTGTTGTTGCGAGGCTGGTTGCTTCCACGGCCAGTTGCTGGGAGGGCCAGTTGATTCTGGTTTTGATTGCAATCCCTAGCACGGTGACCTGGCTGACCACACTTGTAGCAGAGGCCATTATTGGGAGTGGGAACAGGAGCTTGTGGTGGTGGAGCTGGAAGTCTTGTCTGCCTAGTTGGAGGAGCAGGCAGACGAGGTGCAGCATAGGACTGCCTTGGGGCAGGTGCATCCGGCTGGTACATGCTGTTGGGGATCCATATCTTGCGCTTCTGCGAGGACGGGCCCGAAGATGAGCCCGTGTCACTGGCTGCGCTTGTGAGAGCTCTGGTATTCCTGAGACTGGCTTGTCGCGTTGTGGATTGTCCTTCCGTGCTCTGGTATTTCCTGCAGACCAAGTGTCATTCGACGTTGACAACTTGGCTTTGTTCGCTGTAGATCCCAGAGTGGCGAGAATGGCTCAGAGTTCGTCAGGCAACTAGACGGATGCGCAGGCTTAAGATGTCAAGCGCATAAATGAGGCCATACGCATCAGGAACTTTCGTTTCTGTCGTGCTCATCACCGCTCTCGCGATGTCTTCTTCAGCATGAGCACGACCTCCTAAGCAGGACAAGAGTCAAAGACACCTCCCGCGCTGTAGCTCTTGCACCCAGCCTTCTCGGGTCTCACGCTTTGGCGCCGTTTAGAGAAAATGCAGGTTTGGCCGGAAAACTCACGTAGCTTCTTTCCGGTCCTCACGGTGGCTGAGGAAATGCTATCCAAGCGAGGATGACTTTCCCCCGCGGATGCGCGACGCTCCGGGTGAATCTTGCGCAGCGTGGAATTGGCTTCAGCGTGTGTGCAGAAGTACTGGGCCAGGTGATGATTGTTCCAGCTGGCAGTGTACGCCTGTGGCTGCCCACCATTGAGCTGCGGGTCCTTCAGGAAGAAGGAAGCAAAGGTGACATAGCTGGCAGGGGCTACATCAGCAGACTCCATCTCATAGGTGATGTCACGGAGCCAGTCATCAGCATCCAGAGGCTGAGTTGAGCTGCGGTACACAGTTGGGTTCAGGCGCATGAAATCCTGCAGAGTTACTGGGGTTGGCTGCTGGTTCATATTGGGGCGAGGAAACTGAGCCATCATATTCTCCATGAACTGGCGATTCATCTCAAGCTGTTGGATCATACCAGCCATGTACTCAGGCGGTGGTGGGGCGTTGCCACCACGACCACGCCACCACGACCACGACCACCTGGTCTAACCATCCTGCTAATATATAACAGGGGTAGTTCAGTATTGAGAAATGTGCAAAGACGAGAATCATTCATGATGAAACATGCACAACGAAAGCAGCACGATAGATACTACATAGTAGTCGGCATATCTTACAAAAGAGATCATGCATGGAGTTCGTTACACAGAGTCTGGTACATAGACTAAGACATCATAGGCGGCACACAGGCTCGCGGCGAATGCAGCTAACACTAACAAGCAAGTCTACGTCAGTCCCATGCGGTACTGCGGAGGTAGGTGTAGCCCGACAGCTGGTAGTGACGCGAAGGGAAGACCTCCACGCGAGTAGCCTGGGGTCCGCGGATACTCTGGTGCGGAACCCGATGCGCAGGTGGCAGGAGAGGACCCAATGCAGGAGAGTAGCCTCCCACATCTGGCCAGCCGACGCCCTGGGGCATCACGGTCCGGGCAGGGTAGATCGCAGAACGCGACAGCTCCCCAGATCCGACGAAGGGGTGCAACATCGTC
The DNA here is from genome assembly GCF_003073215.2 of Triticum urartu. Classification (NCBI taxonomy): domain Eukaryota; kingdom Viridiplantae; phylum Streptophyta; class Magnoliopsida; order Poales; family Poaceae; genus Triticum; species Triticum urartu. Next base: position 98,679,798 of record NC_053024.1, read on the forward strand.
AGAGCACGGTAGAGGTGCTGACGAGTGGTGTACAACTCGTGGCGAAGAGCTCGGTTAGCTCGATCCAGCCCATCAGCATGCAGAACCAGGTTCTGATGGTAGAAGGGCTCTCGGGTGACAGTGGAGTAGGCAGCAGTGTAGTAACCCTCCGCACCAACATCGGATGCGATAGCAATGTGCCTGAAGGGGGAGGTGTCCAACTCCTGATATACGGTGTCAGAAGACGTGTCAGAGCAGCATAGCAGCCAGAATGTGTCTAATGGCACGAGTGCAAGCGGTTTAGATTGCCACGGGGTAACGGACAGGAGCACGATGCGGATATGGTGACGCGCATTGCAGTTCTCTGGTCAGGACCATACTGAAACCGACGCCGCTGCTTACCCAGTACGACTCGGCGTTGACGACCCCTCTCTCTTGCTAGAAGCAACCAGGCAAGCCCCCCCTTTGATCACCAGATATCGCCTACTCTTCTCTATACTGCTTGCATTAGAGTAGTGTAGCATGTTACTGCTTTCCGTTCATCCTATCCTGATGCATAGCCTGTCCTTGCTACTACTGTTGTTACCTTACCTGCAATCCTAATGCTTAGTATAGGATGCTAGTTTATCATCAGTGGCCCTACATTCTTGTCCGTCTGCCATGCTATACTATCGGGCCGTGATCACTCGGGAGTTGATCACGGGTATATACTTTACTTTATACATGATACATGTGGTGACTAAAGACAGGGTCGGCTTGAGGACCCGCGAGTGGATCTTTGAGGCGGAGCGACAGGGCAGGTTGACCACCTAGGAGAGAGGTGGGCCTGGCCCTGGTCGGCGTTCGCGGATACTTAACACGCTTAACGAGATCTGGGTATTTGATCTGAGTCTGGCCATTTGGTCTATACGCACTAACCATCTACGCGGGAGTAGTTATGGGTATCCCGGCGTCGTGGTATCAGCCGAAGCCTTCGTGACGTCAGCAACGGAGCGGCGCGCGCCGGATTGGACTGGAACGCCACTAGGCTAGGTCTGCTTCCGGCCGCCCACGCAACGTGCAGGTGTGCTAAGGGCGATGGGCCCAGACCCCTGGCGCTTAGGTTTAGACCGGCGTGCTGACCTCTCTGTTTGGTCTAGGTAGGGCTGCGACGTGTTGATCTTCCGAGGCCGGGCATGACCCAGGAAAGTGTGTCCGGCCAAATGGGATCGAGCGTGTTGGGTTATGTGGTGCACCCCTGCAGGGAAGTTAATCTATTCGAATAGCCGTGATCTTCGGTAACAGGACGACTTGGAGTTGTACCTTGACCTTATGACAACTAGAACCGGATACTTAATAAAACACACCCTTCCAAGTGCCAGATACAACCGGTGATCGCTCTCTCACAGGGCGACGAGGGGAGGATCATCGGTTAGGATTATGCTATGCGATGCTACTTGGAGGACTTCAGTCTACTCTCTTCTACATGCTGCAAGACGGAGGCTGCCAGAAGCGTAGTCTTCGAAAGGACTAGCTATCCCCCTCTTATTCCGGCATTCTGCAGTTCAGTCCACATATGATAGCCTTATTCCAGTTGATACCAATGCATACATATGTAGTGTAGCTCCTTGCTTGCGAGTACTTTGGATGAGTACTCACGGTTGCTTTCTCCCTCTTTTCCCCCTTCCCTTCTACCTGGTTGTCGCAACCAGATGTTGGAGCCCAGGATCCAGACGCCCACCGTCGACGACGACTCCTACTACCCTGGAGGTGCCTACTACTACGTGATGCCCGCTGACGACGACCAGGAGTAGTTAGGAGGATCCCAGGCAGGAGGCCTGCGCCTCTTTCGATCTGTATCCCAGTTTGTGCTAGCCTTCTTAAGGCAAACTTGTTTAACTT
>NC_053024.1:98682657-98703355 GCF_003073215.2 Triticum urartu
GAGAGAGATTATACGAGAAAACATATCCTTAGTCCTTTTCGGGTATTTCAGGATGGTCTTGACCGCTGTCCAGTGATCCACTCCTGGATTATTTTGGTACCTCCCTGCTAGACTTATAACACGTCACACATCAGATCTGGTACGCAGCATTGCATACATGATAGAGCCTATGGCTGAAGCATAGGGAGCATCTTTCATTTTCTCTCTATCTTCTGAAGTGGTCGGGCATTGAGTCTTACTCAACTTCACACCTTGTAACACAGGCAAGAACCCTTTCTTTGCTTGATCCATTTTGAACTTCTTCAAAACTTTGTCAAGGTATGTGCTTTGTGAAAGTCCAATTAAACGTCTTGATCTATCTCTATAGATCTTGATGCCCAATATATAAGCAGCTTCACTGAGGTCTTTCATAGAAAAACTCTTATTCAAGTATCCCTTTATGCTATCCAGAAATTCTATATCATTTCCAATCAGTAATATGTCATCCACATATAATATCAGAAATGCTACAGAGCTCCCACTCACTTTCTTGTAAATACAGGCTTCTCCAAAAGTCTGTATAAAACCAAATGCTTTGATCACACTATCAAACGTTTATTCCAACTCCGAGAGGCTTGCACCAGTCCATAAATGGATCGCTGGAGCTTGCACACTTTGTTAGCTCCCTTTGGATCGACAAAACCTTCCGGTTGCATCATATACAACTCTTCTTCCAGAAATCCATTCAGGAATGCAGTTTTGACATCCATCTGCCAAATTTCATAATCATAAAATGCGGCAATTGCTAACATGATTCGGACAGACTTAAGCATCGCTACGGGTGAGAAGGTCTCATCGTAGTCAATCCCTTGAACTTGTCGAAAACCTTTCGCAACAAGTCGAGCTTTGTAGACAGTAAAATTACCGTCAGCGTCAGTCTTCTTCTTGAAGGTCCATTTATTCTCAATTGCTTGCCGATCAACGGGCAAGTCAACCAAAGTCCATACTTTGTTCTCATACATGGATCCCATCTGAAATTTCATGGCTTCTAGCCATTTTGCGGCATCTGGGCTCACCATCGCTTCTTCATAGTTCGTAGGTTCATCATGATCTAGTAGCATGACTTCAAGAACAGGATTACTGTACCACTCTGGTGCGGATCTTACTATGGTTGATCTACGAGGTTCGGTAGTAACTTGATCTGAAGTTTCATGATCATTATCATTAGCTTCCTCACTAATTGGTATAGGTGTCACAGAAAACGGTTTCTGTGATGTACTACTTTCCAATAAGGGAGCAGGTACAGTTACCTCATCAAGTTCTACTTTCCTCCCACTCACTTCTTTCGAGAGAAACTCCTTCTCTAGAAAGGATCCATTCTTAGCAACAAAGATCTTGCCTTCGGATCTGTGATAGAAGTGTACCATGTGACGCCCCGAGACCGATGTGCCAGTTGTCGTCCAATTTTTCGTTGTTGTTGCTTTGTCATTTGCTTGCGTGTCGCATCTTGTCATGTCATCATGTGCATTGCATCATCATGTTTTCAAAACTTGCATCCGTCCGGGTCTCCCCGTTCCTTTCGTTGTCCGTTCTAAGCCTAGACACACTTGCACGCGCCCGTGGCATGTCCGAAATATTATTTTATAAGTGGCCGGAAAATGTTCTCGGAATGGGTTGAAAGTTGGCATGCGGTGTTGTTTTGTTGTGAGTAGGTCGCCTGCCAAGTTTCATCGCATTCGGAGTTCGTTTGACGCCCCAACGGTTGACTATAGCGAAGTTATAGCCAGTCTATTGTCGGACGTTTTCGGTGTCCGGAAACAGCCATTGGGCTGCATTCCTCCTCTTTCCTCGCAAACCACCTCCTCTCTACACAGCCCACTATCCCCACCGGCAGCCCACCTACCCCTTCTCCGCTCCGGACCATCTGATGGTGATCAAACGGTCCGAAAACGGCTTTAATCCCCCTCTCCTAACACTCCTGTCTATAAATGGACGCCCTAGCCGTCCAAATCGGGCAACCCTAGCCCCTATCTTCCCCGACCTATCTCTAGGCACCACCCGCGCCTTCGTTTTCCGTGCCGGCCACCAGATCGCGCCACTTGGCGCGCAGAAGCCGGCAGCGCCGCCACATGAGCCGCCGCTTCTCCAACCGCGACGTGCCACATCGCCAGCCCCAACACCCCGCGCCGCGGCCCGCCTAGGCCCAGGTCGACCAGCTCAGGGTCGAACCGGGCCCGAAGCCGCGCCCACCCCGAGGCCCCCGCCTCCACTCACCTCCCCGCCGGACTCCTTCAGCGCATCAGATCCAGCGCGCCGGCCTAGCATCGCCGGCCACCGGAGTGCCCTCGCCGGCGAACCCCAGGCCAGTGCCCCATCGCCGTCTCCTTCCCCTCTCCTTTTTCCTTCCTCTCGCTCTCCCGAGCTCATCTCTCTCTACCTCCCATTCTGCAGTTCGTCAGGGGACCGCCGAAGTTCGCCGCTGCCACCCCAAGTCGCCGTCGCCCCTCCTCCGGCTGGATCCGCACCCCTCTGCACCGGATCCATCCATCCCTGCACGGATCCGCCACTCCACGTTCTTCTCCGCGCCTCCTTGCCGGCAAGTTCGCCGGAGTGCCCGCGACCATGGCCTCTGCGTCGATCGCACGTACCTGGGCCGCCTCCCCTTCAATCGTTGACCCAGCGGCCTCTCCCAGGCCCAGCTAAAGCCTGCCGTCTCGTCTGAACTGGGCCTTGGCCCATGGTGAGACGCCCCACCAGCAGCGTCCCTTTTTTTCCAGTTGGCCCAGACTTGCACTAGTTTCGGCCCATTTTTTTTCAGATCTGTGATTTTAGCTTTTTCCAGAGAGTGCCAGTTTTACAGAAAAGACCCTCATGTTCATGCATTTAATATCTCAAACCGTGCATCACATGTAAAAACTTTATATATGAAACTTGCTTAGAATTTTGTCTAGATCCATAATATACAACTTTCATCTATGTTTGAAATGTTTAAAATGCTGTTTGATTAAATTTGCTCCTATGTCATGTTAAAATGCTTTAATTCATAACTATTTAACCGTAACTCGGAATTTAATAAACTTTATATGTAAATGGGGTAGAATTTTGCCTAGTTTATCATGGTGACATTGTTTTGCATGTTAAACAACTCTAAAATATGGTTTAGGGCAGAACAGGACCTAACCTAATATATGCACATGAGGAGTTTCCGGATTTGTTGTTCGTTGCTTCCGGCCTCATTTAACCTTGACTAGATGTGTAGTTTCTTTATGCTTCATCTCTTGCCATGCTAACAACATTTAATATTGTTGGGTACATAAACGAGAGAGAACTAAATAAGTCATGTGGTGTTTTCTTCAATATGCAACTCCGTTGCATAATGAGCTCCACTTAATTTGTAGGATTGTTTGTGCACTTTGCCATGCCATGCCTCATTAAACCGGACATGCATCATAATTGTTTGTGCATCATGCATGTCTATGTGTTGGTTGTTTACTATGTTGTTTGCTTCTTTCCGTGTTGCTTCTTCGGGTGGTTCCGATAACGTCGTGTTGTGAGGATTCGTTCGAACTACGTCCGTTTGTCTCTTCATGGACTCGTTCTTCTCTTGCGGGATTTCAGGCAAGATGATCATACCCTCGAAATCACTACTATCTTGCTATGCCTAGTTTGCTCGCTCTTTTGCTATGCCTATGCTACGATGCCTACCATTGCTTGTCAGCCTCCCATTTGCCATGTCCAACCTCCTAACCCACCTTGTCCTAGCAAACCGTTGATTGCTATGTTACGCTTTGCTCAGCCCCTCTTATAGCGTTGTTAGTTGCAGGTGAAGATTGAAGTTTGTTCCTTGTTGGAACATGGAGATGTTGTTCCTTGTTGGAACATGTTTACTTGTTGGGATATCACAATATATCTTATTTAATTAATGCATCTATATACTTGGTAAAGGGTGGAAGGCTCGGCCTTATGCCTGGTGTTTTGTTCCACTCTTGCCGCCCTAGTTTCCGTCATATCGGTGTTATGTTCCCGGATTTTGCGTCCCTTACGCGGTTGGGCTATAATGGGAACCCCTTGACAGTTGCCTTAGTAAAGCTCTTCCAGCAATGCCCAACATTGGTTTTACCATTTGCCACCTAGCCTTTTTTCCCTTGGGTTTTCGGAGCCCAAGGGTCATCTTATTTTAAACCCCCCCGGGCCAGTGTTCCTCTGAGTGTTGGTCCACCTGTCAGCTGCCGGTGGCCACCAGGGGCAACTCTGGGCTGGCCTACCCGTACCTAAGATAATCTGAGTGTGCCCTGAGAACGAGATATGTGCAGCTCCTATCAGGATTTGTCGGCACATTCGGGCGGTGTTGCTGGTCTTGTTTTAACCTGTCGAAGTGTCTTGAAGAACCGAGATACCGAGTCTGATCGGAACGTCTCGGGCGGAGGTCTATTCCTTCGTTGACCGTGAGAGCTTGTCATGGGCTAAGTTGGGACTCCCCTGCAGGGATTTGAACTTTCGAAAGCCGTGCCCGCGGTTATGGGCAGATGGGAATTTGTTAATGTCCGGTTGTAGATAATGTGAACCTCAACTTAATTAAAAATGAATCAACTGAGTGTGTTACCATGATGGCCTCTTCTCGGCGGAGTCTGGGAAGTGGAGACAGTGTTGGAGTAATGCTTGCGCAGGTTGCTCTCTAGTTTCTCGCGCGCGCTTTGTCTTCTCTTCTCGCTCTCTTTTGCGAACAGGATAGCCACCATATATGCTAGTCGCTTGCTGCAGCTCCACATATTTACCTTGCCTTACCTATAAGCTTAAATAGTCTTGATCGCGAGGGTGCGAGATTGCTGAGTCCCTGTGGCTCACAGATTACTATTCAACCAGATGCAGGGCCTGATGATTCCGCTCCAGGTGACGCGCTCGAGCTCAAGTGGGAGTTCGACGAGGACTCTCAACGATACTACGTGTCTTTCCCTGATGATCAGTAGTGGTGCCCAGTTGGGGTGATCGGGACCGTGTCGCATGTTGGGTTATCTTTTATTTTGGCGCCGTAGTCGGGCCATGAGTGTTTGAATGTTGTAATGCTATTTATGTACTTTGATTGACGTGGCGAGTGTAAGCCAACTATGTATCTCCCCTTTTATTATCTATATTACATGGGATGTTGTGAAGATTGCCTAACTTGCGACATTGCTTTCAATGCGGTTATGCCTCTAAGTCGTGCCTCGCACGTGGATATAGCGCATCGAGGGCGTTACATACCCAACAGTCTCCTTTGGGTATCCTATGAAGACACATTTCTCCGATTTGGGTTCGAGCTTATCAGGTTGAAGCTTTTTCACATAAGCATCGCAGCCCCAAACTTTCAGAAACGACAACTTTGGTTTCTTGCCAAACCACAGTTCATAAGGCGTCGTCTCAACGGATTTTGATGGTGCCCTATTTAACGTGAATGCGGCCGTCTCTAAAGCATAACCCCAAAACGATAGCGGTAAATCAGTAAGAGACATCATAGATCGCACCATATCTAGTAAAGTACGATTACGACGTTCGGACACACCATTACGCTGTGGTGTTCCGGGTGGCGTGAGTTGCGAAACTATTCCGCATTGTTTCAAATGTAGACCAAACTCGTAACTCAAATATTCTCCTCCACGATCAGATCGTAGAAACTTTATTTTCTTGTTACGATGATTTTCAACTTCACTCTGAAATTCTTTGAACTTTTCAAATGTTTCAGACTTATGTTTCATTAAGTAGATATACCCATATCTGCTTAAATCATCTGTGAAGGTGAGAAAATAACGATATCCGCCACGAGCCTCAATATTCATCGGACCACATACATCTGTATGTATGATTTCCAACAAATCTGTTGCTCTCTCCATAGTACCGGAGAACGGCGTTTTAGTCATCTTGCCCATGAGGCACGGTTCGCAAGTACCAAGTGATTCCAAAAGTCCATCAGTATGGAGTTTCTTCATGCGCTTTACACCGATATGACCTAAACGGCAGTGCCACAAATAAGTTGCACTATCATTATCAACTCTGCATCTTTTGGCTTCAACATTATGAATATGTGTATCACTACTATCGAGATTCATCAAAAATAGACCACTCTTCAAGGGTGCATGACCATAAAAGATATTACTCATATAAATAGAACAACCATTATTCTCTGATTTAAATGAATAACCGTCTCGCATCAAACAAGATCCAGATATAATGTTCATGCTCAACGCTGGCACCAAATAACAATTATTTAGGTCTAATACTAATCCCGAAGGTAGATGTAGAGGTAGCGTGCCGACCGCGATCACATCGACTTTGGAACCATTTCCCACGCGCATCGTCACCTCGTCCTTCGCCAGTGTTGCTTAATCCGTAGTCCCTGTTTCGAGTTGCAAATATTAGCAACAGAACCAGTATCAAATACCCAGGTGCTACTGCGAGCTCTAGTAAGGTACACATCAATAACATGTATATCACATATACCTTTGTTCACCTTGCCATCCTTCTTATCCGCCAAATACTTGGGGCAGTTCCGCTTCCAGTGTACCAGTCTGCTTGCAGTAGAAGCACTCAGTTTCAGGCTTAGGTCCAGATTTGGGTTTCTTCTCCTGAGCAGCAACTTGCTTGCTTCTTCTTGAAGTTCCCCTTCTTCTTCCCTTTGCCCTTTTTCTTGAAACTGGCGGTCTTGTTGACCATCAACACTTGATGCTCCTTCTTGATTTCTACCTCCGCAGCCTTTAGCATTGCGAAGAGCTCGGGAATGTCTTATCCATCCCTTGCATGTTATAGTTCATCACGAAGCTCTTGTAGCTTGGTGGCAGTGATTGAAGAACTCTGTCAATGACACTATCAACAGGAAGATTAACTCCCAGTTGAGTCAAGTGATTATGATACCCAGACATTTTGAGTATATGTTCACTGACAGAACTATTCTCCTCCATCTTGCAGCTATAGAACTTATTGGAGACTTCATATCTCTCAATCCGGGCATTTGCTTGAAATATTAACTTCAACTCCTGGAACATCTCATATGCTCCATGACGTTCAAAATGTCGTTGAAGTCCCGATTCTAAGCCGTAAAGCATGGCACACTGAACTATCGAGTAGTCATCAGCTTTGCTCTGCCAGACGTTCATAACATCTGGTGTTGCTCCAGCAGCAGGCCTGGCACCCAGCGGTGCTTCCAGGACGTAATTTCTTCTGTGCAGCAATGAGGATAATCCTCAAGTTACGGACCCAGTCCGTGTAATTGCTACCATCATCTTTCAACTTTGCTTTCTCAAGGAACGCATTAAAATTCAACGGAACAACAGCACGGGCCATCTATCTACAATCAAACATAGACAAGCAAGATACTATCAGGTACTAAGTTCATGATAAATTTAAGTTCAATTAATCATATTACTTAAGAACTCCCACTTAGAAAGACATCCCTCTAATCTTCTAAGTGATCACGTGATCCAAATCAACTAAACCATAACCGATCATCACGTGAAATGGAGTAGCTTTCAATGGTGAACATCAATATGTTGATCATATCTACTATATGATTCACGCTCGACCTTTCGGTCTCAGTGTTCCGAGGCCATATCTGCATATGCTAGGCTCGTCAAGTTTAACCTGAGTATTCTGCGTGTGCAAAAACTGGCTTGCACCCGTTGTAGATGGACGTAGAGCTTATCACACCCGATCATCACGTGGTGTCTGGGCACGACGAACTTTGGCAACGGTGCATACTGATACGTCTCCAACGTATCTATAATTTTTGATTGCTCCATGCTATATTATCTACTATTTTGGACTATATTGGGCTTTATTTTCCACTTTTATATTATTTTTGGGACTAACCTATTAACCGGAGGCCCCCAGAATTGCTGTTTTTTGCCTATTTCATTGTTTCGAAGAAACGGAATATCAAACGGAGTCCAAACGGAATAAACTTCGGAACGTGATTTTCTCACCGAACGTGATCCAGGAGACTTGGACCCTACGCCAAGGGATCAAAGAGGCGGTCACGAGGGTGGGGGCGCCCCCCCTAGGGCGCGCCCCCTGCCTCGTGGGCCCCTCGGTGCTCCACCGACGTACTCCTTCCTCCTATATATACCTACGTACCCCCAAACGATCAGAACAGGAGCCAAAAACCTAATTCCACCGCCGCAACTTTCTGTATCCACGAGATCCCATCTTGGGGCCTGTTCCGGAGCTCCGCCGGAGAGGGCCGTCATCACGGAGGGCTTCTACATCATCATAGCCTCTCCGATGAAGTGTGAGTAGTTTACCTCAGACCTTCGGGTCCATAGTTAGTAGCTAGATGGCTTCTTCTTCTCTCTTTTTGGATCTCAATACAAAGTTCTCCCCCTCTCTTGTGGAGATCTATTCGATGTAATCTTCTTTTTGCGGTGTGTTTGTTGAGACCGATGAATTGTGGGTTTATGATCAAGTCTATCTATGAATAATATTTGAATCTTCTCTGAATTCTTTTATGTACGATTGGTTATCTTTGCAAGTCTCTTCGAATTATCCGTTTGGTTTGGCCAACTAGATTGGTAGTTCTTGCCATGGGAGAAGTGCTTAGCTTTGGGTTCGATCTTGCGGTGTCCTTTCCCAGTGACAGAAGGGGCAGCAAGGCACATATTGCATCGTTGCCATCGAGGATAACAAGATGGGGTTTATTTCATATTGCATGAATTTATCTCTCTACATCATGTCATCTTGCTTAAGGCGTTACTCTGTTTTTAACTTAATACTCTAGATGCATGCTGGATAGCGGTCGATGAGTGGAGTAATAGTAGTAGATGCAGAATTGTTTCGGTCTACTTGTCACGGACGTGATGCCTATATACATGATCATGCCTAGATATTCTCATAACTATGCTCAATTCTGTCAATTGCTCAACAGTAATTTGTTCACCCACCGTAGAATACTTATGCTCTTGAGAGAAGCCACTAGTGAAACCTATGGCCCCCGGGTCTATTCTCATCATATCAATCTCCATCACTTTAATCTTGCTTTGCTTTTATTACTTTGCATCTTTATACCAAAAATACCAAAAATATTATATCTATCAGATCTCACTCTCGTAAGTGACCGTGAAGGGATTGACAACCCCTAATCGCGTTGGTTGCGAGTAGCTATCGTTTTGTGCAGGTACGAGGGACTTGAGCGTGGCCTCCTACTGGATTGATACCTTGGTTCTCAAAAACTGAGGGAAATACTTACGCTACTCTGCTGCATCATCCCTTCCTCTTCGGGGAAAACCAACGCAAGCTCAAGACGTAGCAAGAAGGATTTCTGGCGCCGTTGCCGGGGAGTCTACGCAAAAAGTCAACATACCAAGTACCCATCACAATCCCTATCTCTCGCATTACATTATTTGCCATTTGCCTCTCGTTTTCCTCTCCCCCACTTCACCCTTGCCGTTTTATTTCGCCCTCTCTCTCTCTATCCTCCCTCTCTATTTGCCTCTTTTTGCCCGCTTGCCTTTTGTTTGCTCGTGTGTTAGATTGCTTGTTTGTCGCGATGGCTCAACCGAGATTTGGTGATCTCCACCTCAAAAGGTTAGAGGAGATCGAAACCAACGTTAGGAAGTTTATGGTTTTGCAATTTGAGCATAATAATTTCTTTAGAAACGAGCTTAAGGAACAAAAAAGTTTTATGAGTTATATGAATAAAGAGCTTGATGATATGTCTAAAGAATTTGATGGTATAAGATCCCAAATTGCTCGTCTAGAAAAGATGACTGCTGAAATTTCGGATATGCAAGCCACCTTAGTCAATAAGATGGCCGCTAAACCGAATTCCTATGAAAATCAAGATGAAGATCTAAAAGTTATTGATGTGTCCCCTATTAAATCTTTGTTTTGCAATATGAATCTTGATGAAACTGAATATGATCTTCCTTTACCTAGAAGGCGTTCTAAAAATTCGGAGTATTTAGATCTTTATGATGAAATTGATGAAAGTGGGATTGAAAGAAATAAAAATCTAGATGTTGCTAAACCCACTATATTGGATTTCAAGGAATTTAATTATGAAAGTTGCTCTTTAATTGATTGTATTTCCTTGTTGCAATCCGTGCTAAATTCTCCACATGCTTATAGTCAAAATAAAGCCTTCACCGAACATATTGTTGATGCCTTGAATGCAATCTTATGAAGAAAAACTTGATTTGAAAGTTTCTATCCCTAGAAAACTCTTATGATGAGTGGGAACCAACTATTAAAATTAAAATTAAAGATCATGAGTTTTATGCTTTGTGTGATTTGGGTGCTAGTGTCTCTACTATTCCCAAGACTTTGTGTGATTTACTAGATTTCCGTAATTTTGATGATTGCTCTCTAAACTTGCATCTTGCGGATTCCACTATTAAGAAACCTATGGGAAGAATTAATGATGTTCTTATTGTTGCAAATAGGAATTATGTGCCCGTAGATTTCATTGTTCTTGATATAGATTGCAATCCTTCTTGCCCTATTATTCTTGGTAGACCTTTCCTTAGAACGGTTGGTGCGATTATTGATATGAAGGAAGGGAATATTAGATTTCAATTTCCATTAAAAAAGGGCATGGAACACTTTCCAAGAAAAAATAAAATTACCATATGAAACTATCATGAGAGCCACTTATGGATTGCCTACCAAAGATGGCAATACCTAGATCTATCCTCGCTTTTATGCCTAGCTAGGGGCGTTAAACGATAGCGCTTGTTGGGAGGCAACCCAATTTTATTTTTATTCCTTGCTTTTTGCTCCTGCTTAGTAATAAATAAATTATTTAGCCTCTGTTTTGGTTGTGTTTTTTGTGTTTAATTAGTGTTTGTGCCAAGTAGAACCGTTGGGAAGACTTGGGGAAAGTCTTGTTGAACTTGCTGTAAAAAACAGAAACTTTAGCGCTCACGAGAACTGCTGTCATTTTTATTTGAAGAGTGATATTTAGTTAATTCTTTTTTCAGATGATTAATAGATAAATTCCTCACGTCCAGCAATTTATTTTAGAATTTTTGGGGTTCCAGATCTTGCGCTAGCTACAGATTACTACAGACTGTTCTGTTTTTGACAGATTCTGTTTTTCGTGTGTTGTTTGCTTATTTTGATGAATCTATGGTTAGTAAAATAGTTTATAATCCATAGAGAAGTTGGAATACAGTAGGTTTAACACCAATATAAATAAAAGTAATGAGTTCATTACAGTACCTTGAAGTGGTCTTTTGTTTTCTTTCGCTAACGGAGCTCACGAGTTTTCTACTTTAAGTTTTGTGTTGTGAAGTTTTCAAGTTTTGGGTGAATTCTTTTGATGGATTATGGAACAAGGAGTGGCAAGAGCCTAAGCTTGGGGATGCCCATGGCACCCCCAAGATAATCCAAGGACACCAAAAAGTCAAAGCTTGGGGATGCCCCGGAAGGCATCCCCTCTTTCGTCCACTTCCATCGGTAATTTACTTGGAGCTATATTTTTATTCACCAACATGATATGTGTTTTGCTTGGAGCGTCTTGTATTATTTGTGTCTTTGTGTCTTAGTATGCCACAATCATCCTTGCTGTACACACCTTTTGAGAGAGCCATACATGAATTAAAATTTGATAGAATACTCTATGTGCTTCACTTATATCTTTTGAGCTAAGTAGTTTTGCTCTATGTGCTTCACTTATATCTTTTGAGCTAAGTAGTTTTGCTCTATGTGCTTCACTTATATCTTTTGAGCGTTATAATTTTGCTCTATGTGCTTCACTTAGATCTTTTAGAGCACGGTGGTGGATTTGTTTTAAAGAAACTATTGATCTCTCATGCTTCACTTAAATTATTTTGAGAGTCTTAATAGCATGGTAATTTGCTTAATAATAATATGCTTGGTATTCAAGATTTGTGAAACTTTCTTTTGAGTGTGTTGAATACTAAGAAAAGATTGAAGCATGATAATTGTTTTGAGATATGGAGGTGATAATATTAAAGTCATGCTAGTTGAGTAGTTGTGAATTTAAAGAATACTTGTGTTAAAGTTTGTGATTCCCGTAGCATGCACGTATGGTGAACCGTTATGTGATGAAGTCGGAGCATGATTTATTTATTGATTGTCTTCCTTATGAGTGGCGGTCGGGGAGAGCGATGGTCTTTTCCTACCAATCTATCCCCCTAGGAGCATGCGCGTAATACTTTGCTTTGATAACTTCTAGATTTTTGCAATAAGTATATGAGTTCTTTATGACTAATGTTGAGTCCATGGATTATACGCACTCTCACCCTTCCACCTTTGCTAGCCTCTCTAATACCGCGCACCTTTCGCCGGTATCATACACCCACCATATACCTTCCTCAAAACAGCCACCATACCTACCTATTATGGCATTTCCATAGCCATTCCGAGATATATTGCCATGCAACTTTCCACCGTTCCGTTATTATGACACACTCCATCATTGTCATATTGCATATCCCGGTACACCGCCGGAGGCATTCATATAGAGTCATATTTTGTTCTAAGTATCGAGTTGTAATTGTTGAGTTGTAAGAAAAATAAAAGTGTGATGATCATCATTATTAGAGCATTGTCCCAGTGAGGAAAGGATGATGGAGACTATGATTCCCCCACAAGTCGGGATGAGACTCCGGACGAAAAAATAAATAAAAGAGGCCAAAGAAGCCCAAATAAAAAAAAGAAAAAGAGGCCATAAAAAGAGAAAAGGCCCAAATAAAAAAAAAAATGAGAGAAAAAGAGAGAAGGGACAATGTTACTATCCTTTTACCACACTTGTGCTTCAAAGTAGCACCATGATCTTCATAGTAGAGAGTCTCTCATGTTATCACTTTCATATACTAGTGGGAATTTTACATTATAGAACTTGGCTTGTATATTCCAATGATGGGCTTCCTCAAATTGCCCTAGGTCTTCATGAGCAAGCAAGTTGGATGCACACCCACTTAGTTTCTTTTTGAGCTTTCATATACTTATAGCTCTAGTGCATCCGTTGCATGGCAATCCCTACTCACTCACATTGATATCTATTGATGGGCATCTCCATAGCCCGTTGATACGCCTAGTTGATGTGAGACTATCTTCCCCTCCTTTTTGTCTTCTCCACAACCACCATTCTATTCCACCTATAGTGCTATATCCATGGCTCACGCTCATGTATTGCGTGAAGATTGAAAAGTTTTGAAAAAGTTAGAGTATGAAACAATTGCTTGGCTTGTCATCGGGGTTGTGCATGATTTAAATACTTTGTGTGGTGAAGATAGAGCATAGCCAGACTATATGATTTTGTAGGGATAACTTTCTTTGGCCATGTTATTTTGAGAAGACATAATTGCTTTGTTAGTATGCTTGAAGTATTATTATTTTTATGTCAATATAAACTTTTGTCTTGAATCTTTCGAATCTGAATATTCATATCACAATTAAGAAGATTTGCATTGAAATTATGCCAAGTAGCACTCCGCATCAAAAATTCTCTTTTTATCATTTACCTACTCGAGGACGAGCAGGAATTAAGCTTGGGGATGCCTGATACGTCTCCAACGTATCTATAATTTTTGATTGCTCCATGCTATATTATCTACTGTTTTGGACTATATTGGGCTTTATTTTCCACTTTTATATTATTTTTGGGACTAACCTATTAACCGGAGGCCCAGCCCAGAATTGCTGTTTTTGCCTATTTCAGTGTTTCGAAGAAACGGAATATCAAACGGAGTCCAAACGGAATGAAACCTTCGGGAACGTGATTTTCTCACCGAACATGATCCAGGAGACTTGGACCCTACGCCAAGGCATCAGAGAGGCGGTCACGAGGGTGGGGGGTGCCCCCCCTAGGGCGCGCCCCCTGCCTCGTGGGCCCCTCGGTGCTCCACCGACGTACTCCTTCCTCCTATATATACCTACGTACCCCCAAACGATCAGAACAGGAGCCAAAAACCTAATTCCACCGCCGCAACTTTCTGTATCCACGAGATCCCATCTTGGGGCCTGTTCCGGAGCTCCGCCGGAGAGGGCCGTCATCACGGAGGGCTTCTACATCATCATAGCCTCTCCGATGAAGTGTGAGTAGTTTACCTCAGACCTTCGGGTCCATAGTTAGTAGCTAGATGGCTTCTTCTCTCTTTTTGGATCTCAATACAAAGTTCTCCCCCTCTCTTGTGGAGATCTATTCGATGTAATCTTCTTTTTGCGGTGTGTTTGTTGAGACCGATGAATTGTGGGTTTATGATCAAGTCTATCTATGAATAATATTTGAATCTTCTCTGAATTCTTTTATGTATGATTGGTTATCTTTGCAAGTCTCTTCGAATTATCGTTTGGTTTGGCCAACTAGATTGGTAGTTCTTGCCATGGGAGAAGTGCTTAGCTTTGGGTTCGATCTTGCGGTGTCCTTTCCCAGTGACAGAAGGGGCAGCAAGGCACGTATTGCATCGTTGCCATCGAGGATAACAAGATGGGGTTTATTTCATATTGCATGAATTTATCTCTCTACATCATGTCATCTTGCTTAAAGCGTTACTCTATTTTTAACTTAATACTCTAGATGCATGCTGGATAGCGGTCGATGAGTGGAGTAATAGTAGTAGATGCAGAATCGTTTCGGTCTACTTGTCATGGACGTGATGCCTATATACATGATCATGCCTAGATATTCTCATAACTATGCTCAATTCTGTCAATTGCTCAACAGTAATTTGTTCACCCACCGTAGAATACTTATGCTCTTGAGAGAAGCCACTAGTGAAACCTATGGCCCCCGGGTCTATTCTCATCATATCAATCTCCATCACTTTAATCTTGCTTTGCTTTTTTACTTTGCCTTTACTTTTTACTTTGCATCTTTATACCAAAAATACCAAAAATATTATATCTATCAGATCTCACTCTCGTAAGTGACCGTGAAGGGATTGACAACCCCTAATCGCGTTGGTTGCGAGTAGCTATCATTTTGTGCAGGTACGAGGGACTTGAGCGTGGCCTCCTACTGGATTGATACCTTGGTTCTCAAAAACTGAGGGAAATACTTACACTACTCCTGCTGCATCATCCTTCCTCTTGGGAACCAACGCAAGCTCAAGGTGCATACTCAGGGAGAACACTTGATTTAATTTAGTGAGAGATCATCTTATAATGCTACCGTCAATCAAAGCAAGATAAGATGCATAAAAGATAAACATCACATGCAATCAATATAAGTGATATGATATGGCCATCATCATCTTGTGCTTGTGATCTCCATATCCGAAGCACCGTCATGATCACCATCGTCACCGGCGCGACACCTTGATCTCCATCGTAGCATCGTTGTCGTCTCGCCAATCTTATGCTTCCACGACTATCGCTACCGCTTAGTGATAAAGTAAAGCATTACATCGCGATTGCATTGCATACAATAAAGCGACAACCATATGGCTCCTGCCAGTTGCCGATAACTCGGTTACAAAACATGATCATCTCATACAATAAAATTTAGCATCATGTCTTGACCATATCACATCACAACATGCCCTGCAAAAACAAGTTAGACGTCCTCTACTTTGTTGTTGCAAGTTTTACGTGGCTGCTACGGGCTGAGCAAGAACCGTTCTTACCTAGGCATCAAAACCACAACGATAGTTGTCAAGTTGGTGTTGTTTTAACCTTCGCAAGGACCGGGCGTAGCCACACTCGGTTCAACTAAAGTTGGAGAAACTGACACCCGCCAGCCACCTGTGTGCAAAGCATGTCGGTAGAACCAGTCTCGCGTAAGCGTACGCGTAATGTCGGTCCGGGCCGCTTCATCCAACAATACCGTGAACCAAAGTATGACATGCTGGTAAGCAGTATGACTTATATCGCCCACAACTCACTTGTGTTCTACTCGTGCATAACATCAACGCATAAAACCTGGCTCTGATGCCACTGTTGGGGAACGTAGTAATTTCAAAAAAATTCCTACGCACACGCAAGATCATGGTGATGCATAGCAACGAGAGGGGAGAGTGTTGTCTACGTACCCTCGTAGACCGGCAACGGAAGCGTTGACACAACGTAGAGGAAGTAGTCGTACGTCTTCCCGATCCGACCGATCCAAGTACCGAACGTACGCACCTCGAGTTCTGCACACGTTCAACTCGGTGACGTCCCTCGAGCTCCGATCCAGCCGAGTGTTGAGGGAGAGTTTCGTCAGCACGACGGCGTGATGACGGTGATGATGTTCTACCGACGCAGGGCTTCGCCTAAGCACCGCTACGATATGACCGAGGTGGAATATGGTGGAAGGGGGCACCGCACACGGCTAAGGAACGATCACGAAGATCAACTTGTGTGTCATGGGGTGCCCCCTTGCCCCCGTATATAAAGGAGGGAGAGGGGAGGTGCGGCCGGCCCTAGGGGTGCGCCTGGAGGAGTCCTACTCCCACCGGGAGTAGGACTCCCCCCTCTTGCCTTGTTGGAGAAGGAAAGGGGAAGGGGGAAAGAGGAAAGGAAGGGGGCGCCCCCCCCTTCCTTGTCCTATTCGGAGACTAGGGGGGAGGGGGCCTAGGGGGGGGGCGCGGCCTGCCCTGGCCGGCCCTCCTCTTCTCCCTTAGGGCCCATGTAGGCTAATTAACCCCCGGGGGGTTCCGGTAACCCTCCGTACTCCGTAAAATCCCGATTTCACCCGGAACGATTCCGATATCCAAATATAGGCTTCCAATATATCAATCTTTATGTCTCGACCATTTCGAGACTCCTCATCATGTCCATGATCACATCCGGGACTCCAACAACCTTCGGTACATCAAAACACAAAAACCCTAATTACATCGTCACCGAACTTTAAGCGTGCGGACCCTACGGGTTCGAGAACTATGTAGACATGACCGAGACACGTCTCCGGTCAATAACCAATAGCGACCTGGATCTTTATCGGTCAGACCGCATAACAACATACGTTGTTCCCTTTGTCATCGGTATGTTACTTGCCCGAGATTCGATCGTCGGTATCTCAATACCTAGTTCAATCTCGTTACCGGCAAGTCTCTTTACTCGTTCCGTAATACATCATCCCGCAACTAACTTATTAGTTGCAATGCTTGCAAGGCTTGAGTGATGTGCATTACCGAGAGGGCCCAGAGATACCTCTCCGACAATCGGAGTGACAAATCCTAATCTCGAAATACGCCAACCCAACAAGTACCTTCGGAGACACCTGTAGAGCACCTTTATAATCACCCAGTTACGTTGTGACGTTTGGTAGCACACAAAGTGTTCCTCCGGTAAACGGGAGTTGCATAATCTCATAGTCATAGGAACATGTATAAGTCATGAAGAAAGCAATAGCAACAAACTAAACGATCAAGTGCTAAGCTAACGGAATGGGTCAAGTCAATCACATCATTCTCCTAATGATGTGATCCCGTTAATCAAATGACAACTCATGTCTATGGTTAGGAAACATAACCATTTTGATCAACGAGCTAGTCAAGTAGAGGCATACTAGTGACACTCTGTTTGTCTATGTATTCACACATGTATTATGTTTCCGGTTAATACAATTCTAGCATGAATAATAAACATTTATCATGATATAAGGAAATAAATAATAACTTTATTATTGCCTCTAGGGCATATTTCCTTCAAAA
Source organism: Triticum urartu (assembly GCF_003073215.2). Taxonomy (NCBI): domain Eukaryota; kingdom Viridiplantae; phylum Streptophyta; class Magnoliopsida; order Poales; family Poaceae; genus Triticum; species Triticum urartu. The sequence continues at coordinate 98,700,207 of NC_053024.1, forward strand.
CATCCTCAAATGTTGTGAATGTCGGATCTCTTGCCTTAGGTATCTTCAACGTTGTTTCCTTGCTAGTGCGCGATGTTCCGCCAATATTGAACGTAGGGCAATTAGTATCCCCCGGTCATATTCCATAGGGTCCATAGACTCTTGACCCTCATAGATCATGTTGGACATGAAATTGTCCTAAAATGACAATGATTCCAAATAAATTACCGACACGGACATATGCACCTAATCAATCCAATGACATATGCAACTAATTTATCCAATGACACAGCGAATAACGAATGAAGCGATACAAAATGGAGCAAAAATGTATCATCGTTCTACGACATTCGTCAAATAGGATCTGGGCAGACCCAACACCCGCACTGCCCGTGCTTGACCTCACCCATTGGAGTTGCGGTGAGTCGCACACCGTTTTCGGCCCTTCCGATTGCGTAAATCCATTTGGAATTTCCTATTGGGACGTCAGTCGCTGGCCACAGGCGATGCGGATGGCAGCTTCCTTATCGCCGGCAAGGCGTATGCGCGCGGGGTGGCCAGGCGCAATGGAGGGGACACATCCTCCTCGACGTCCACCTAGTTGGGCAGAACATCCTTTGTTGTCGCTTCCCGCTCGCGCTGCTTCCTTTAGCGCTCCCTCCGGACGATGTTCTCCGCCTTGAAGCTCATCCCCACAAACGAGATCCCGCGGACGACGTCGAAGCATCATTTGTGCCAACGATGGGTGATGGAGTACCCGATGATGACCTCTAGGGTGGCAGACGATATCGATCGTGTGGATGGGGAGCAAGGGTGGAGGACGGCGATGGCTCGAATGCACGAAGAGGATGGTGGATTTGATGGGCTTGGTCAATTTGGTGGAATCTGAGGTGGGTCTGGTCTGTCACATATGGGTTGGATATGAGGGGTGACAGTCAACCCAGACGTATAGGTATGGTTTGAGAATCTCGTCTGGGTCACGATTTCATGACCATTCATTGATCGGGCCACCTGCCTGGACGTATAGGGGGCATTTGAGGAGCCCGTCTGAAGATGCTCTAAAATGGCCTGGGGCTACAATTATTGTTTCGTTTGCCCATGACTTGTGAGATTATTGTTTGTGCACGGGAGGCTTCTAGGTACTGCTTCCGCTAGGCTTCCTCCCTCCACCTCCTTCCCTCGTTGTCATCGGGGGCGCAGTTACATGAAGCCCATGCGACTTCAATGGTAGAGAGTCATCCCACCCTCTCCCACATGGTGGTTCGGGCGGCATGGGGTGGACCCTCTGCTTGGGAGCTGGGCTCGACAAGGCTTTCGGTGGTACGGGAGCACGGGTCTTGCAGCGTTGCAGCTGGGTGGTAGTGGTGAGGATCTGCGGCGCAGGCATGTGGGACGTGGCCCATTGTGATTGCGTTGGGCTCGCAACGTGTATGGCGGATCTAGGCTGGTGATGATGGATGACGATGAGCAAGTCCAAGGGGCTGTCCTGACCGGTGTTGGCTCGGACCTTCACGACATTGTGACGCCATTCCCTCCCACCCGTTGGTGACATTGGCCCGATGAGGAATCTTTTCCAAGACCTAACTGAGCCTAAGCGGGGCCGCTGCCGGAGGGTTGGTCACCTCCCATGCTTTGAGTGCAGGCAAGGGGTGTGGATCTACCGTCACGTCAATCACAGATTCACCCCCTTCCACTATTGATGGTCGTGTGCTATTAGGGTGCTCGCCCTTTGCCTAAGCGGGCATGAGCCTTGGGTCTATCCAGGGGTGGGGAAGGAGTGACATTCCCATTGTTCCTTAGGTGGTTGGTGGCTGTAGGCTTTGGACGAGACAGACTCGGGCCCCTCACAATACTCCACCTTGGACAGGTGCTAAGCTTGCCAACTAAGAAAAAGTCTAATGTGGCATGCTAGTTAAGAGGAGAGAGAATAGTATGGTGACCCCAGGAGGAAACGGTGCTAAGCACGTGTACCTAGGTGGAAACACAATTTCGAGTCTATAACTAATTAAATGCATGAAGCTTAGCACCCAAAAGCTTAGCACCTTTGCATTGGGGACTTGAGTTGCTAAGGGATTTAATATACTTAGCACCTCATCTAAGCACCTTTGCATTGGAGGAGGTCTCAGGGTCATGTATGTCGGGGTGATGGCCCTGGATGGCGGGTTTGATGGTTGGCTCTTCGACGAGCAATGTTGAGGGACATGTTCGTGGTGTGCTTCGGCCATATGGGTGGCAAGGTGCGTGGTGGCAGGTGGTCCTAGCAAAGCAGTCGTAGGTGGCGGTGCTTAGCCCTGATCATGATCTGGAGTCGCGTTCCTTCGCGGTGATCTCTTTTTCATGGTGGGTTTGTGCATGTTCCCATGACATGGGGGTGGGAGGGGTCGAGTGAAATTTTGCACCTTGACATCGGTGACGATGCCCCCCTTCTATACTTGGTGTGAAAACCTTTGTTGGCTTTGGCAAATGCAGCGGCGGCGGTGCTTTGCGTTGTAACCCTCTGTGGTCTTCGTCGATGAGTGTGCGTGTATCTTATGATAACCCACAAGTATAGGGGATCGCAACAGCTTTCGAGGGTAGAGTATTCAACCCAAATTTATTGATTCGACACAAGGGGAGCCAAAGAATATTCTCAAGTATTAGCAGCTGAGTTGTCAATTCAACCACACCTGGAAACTTAGTATCTGCAGCAAAGTGTTTAGTAGCAAAGTAATATGATAGTGGTGGTAGCGGCAACAAAAGTAAAGACAGCAAAAGTAATGTTTTTGGTATTTTGTAGTGATTGTAACAGTAGCAGCGGGAAAGTAAATAAGAGAACCAGTATATGGAAAACTCGTAGGCACCGGATCAGTGATGGATAATTATGCCGGATGCGGTTCATCATGTAACAGTCATAACATAGGGTGACACAGAACTAGCTCCAATTCATCAATGTAATGTAGGCATGTATTCCGTATATAGTCATACGTGCTTATGGAAAAGAACTTGCATGACATCTTTTGTCCTACCCTCCCGTGGCAGCGGGGTCCTATTGGAAACTAAGGGATATTAAGGCCTCCTTTTAATAGAGAACCGGAACAAAGCATTAGCACATAGTGAATACATGAACTCCTCAAACTATGGTCATCACCGGGAGTGGTCCCGATTATTGTCACTTCGGGGTTGCCGGATCA